>NW_027188934.1:0-5165 GCF_041381155.1 Argopecten irradians | reverse complement strand
ACTAAAGTTATGATCAACCGCGGCTGATGTAAATCGTAACAGCGTCAGAATACCTTTGCAAATTCATGCATAAAATAACAAGCCATACAATAACGTTAATCTGTCACCATGATGATTTCTAGTAAAAGCAAAGTATCTTAAAACTTATATCAGCGAATTTCGCTAAAAATATATTGCAAAATTGAAAAATATTCTATTTTATTTTTAGAATTTCCCGAATATTTTATTCAAATTCATGTAAAAGTCTATGCAAATACACGGAGTTGAAAAACAAAGATAAAGAAGGAAAAAAATCGGGACCGCAGAATTGTATGCAAATAACCGAATATTCAAATAACCGTTATTCGATTATGTGGAGTCCTCTGTATACATATTCAATTCAGAAAGTATGGTACCTTTTTCATTTGTGTTTTCCATGTTTTTAGCTTTCTGTTCCTGCAAGATAAAACAAAATCTATTAATATTAATGTTTCAACATCATTCTTGAATTTAAAAAAAAAACCAGAAATATGTCTGTTAGACATCAAGTGCTCGACAAATACTTCCTAACCTTAATTTCCGCTATGAAATCATCCTCTGTAACAGGTATACGTGGCACTATTGCTCATTATCCTTGGGACTGTTGCAAGGAGATGGTTTACGCCCTTGGTATATTGTAATAAATACTTTCCTTTACTTTATCAGAACTTTAAGTGTGACATTACTTTGAAGTTCTTTGTTAAATAAAAGTGTGTTTATTATCATATTGGATAAACTTGTTTCGTTGTTTCAAATAGTCGTCCGCTAGAACACCGTCTGGTCTCTGTGCACGTGGTGACTTACCTGTGTCATGCTTGAACGCCTTTCTGGGGTACATTAGATCTAGAGCTCAGGCACACACACTGATATTTTATAATGTGTTTTTTTATTCTGTTTCTCTCACGCAAAGCTGTAGAATTTTATAAATATTACAATGTAATTAGAACTGCTGCAAATGCGATCTTTGTTCACAGGGTTGAGTAAGCAGCGTACACCTAGGATGATGTGATATAAATTAAATATGAGGCCGGTACTAAAAGTTATTCGTTTCGCCACTTTCTTTCATTGACTATATAAACCCGAATTGCATTATATTGTTCCGAAAGTTTCCATAGTCAATCAGATCATACTTAGAATATCGTGACCGATGCAAGAGTTTGTATGATACGCCGCTTGAAGTTTACAAAACAAATGCGTTTAGCACTGTGAAATGTCACTGTTTTTAATTTATAGTAGATAATCGCTGACAATTATATCTTAATATGTTTTTGAAAGTTTGGTGTCACTAAATTATGGCGAAATCTATTAAATGCTATAAGACACAGTTGGAATCTGCGAATAGCGGATGTACACAGACTCTACACCTGACAAGGAAAATAATAGTAGGAGTACACTCGCACTAAAAACAATATCAAGCCTCTCAAATATTTTTTTAACTGTTCATATACAAGCTTTGTCTAATCAGAAATGCAATGATGACTATTAAAGACACACTATTTTTTACTACTGAATTCAATTAAATAACAAATCATTTGACTTTGTTTTATATTGGTTTCTAGATTGATTTATTTTACCTTCCATCAGTCATTATAGTATTACAATATCAATGACCATACCTCAACTTCTTTCCTTTTCTTTTCCTCTGCCTTTAACCTTCGTTTTTCTTTAAGTTCCTTTCTCTTTTTCTCTTCATCGGTTTGTTTCTTCATCCTCTCCAGAAGGTACTGAGTGTACATATTACTCTTACTCAGTAAGAACTGAAGCCTCTTGTAACGCTGCTCTTTGATATCTTGATCCAAATCATCCCATAACTAAGTGATAAAAACACAGTTTAGTTTATCTCCCTTACAACAGTCGCAAGAAACATGATGCTCTAAACGTTTTGTTAAAAGTTTCCTAAAATGAAGAAGGCACAAGACTTTGCAGTAAATTAAAATCACAATCATACAGAGAAGTTATCTCTCTTACAAAGTTATACATTATACGGATTATTCCATAGTTACAAGACCCTAACCTGTCGACACTTCCATGGGAACCAATATCACCGGCAAAACATTACATTTTTGTTTGCCAATGCAATGAAATCAAAAATATTTTCTCATTTATATTAAAACACACAGCAATATTTACACCAAGAAGACTAAACTATATGCCATAAATACTTCCATCTGAACACAAGTTTGAACAAATCAAATCATATTTACCTTTGCATGTTCCTCTCGTTGTTTTTTGTCCTCTTCTTCACCTTCTTTGTTCAGCTGCTCCTCCTCTTCAATCATCTCCTTTGTCAGCAGTGACCCAGCTGGTGTTTGAATCTGCGAAGCGGATGTACACAGACTAATAATAGTAGGAGTACACTCCAATCAAGTCACCATCTAATCAGAAATGCAATGATGACTATTAAAGACACACTATTTTTTACTACTGAATTCAATTAAATAACAAATCATTTAACTTTGTTTTATATTGGTTTCTAGATTTATTTATTTTACCTTCCATCAGTCATTATAGTATTACAATATCAATGACCATACCTCAACTTCTTTCCTTTTCTTTTCCTCTGCCTTTAACCTTCGTTTTTCTTTAAGTTCCTTTCTCTTTTTCTCTTCATCGGTTTTGTTTTGTTTCTTCATCCTCTCCAGAAGGTACTGAGTGTACATATTACTCTTACTCAGTAAGAACTGAAGCCTCTTGTAACGCTGCTCTTTGATATCTTGATCCAAATCATCCCATAACTAAGTGATAAAAACACAGTTTAGTTTATCTCCCTTACAACAGTCGCAAGAAACATATGATGCCTAAACGTTTTGTTAAAAGTTTCCTAAAATGAAGAAGGCACAAGACTTTGCAGTAAATTAAAATCACAATCATACAGAGAAGTTATCTCTCTTACAAAGTTATACATTATACGGATTATTCCATAGTTACAAGACCCTAACCTGTCGACACTTCCATGGGAACCAATATCACCGGCAAAACATTACATTTTTGTTTGCCAATGCAATGAAATCAAAAGTATTTTCTCATTTATATTAAAACACACAGCAATATTTACACCAAGAAGACTAAACTATATGCCATAAATACTTCCATCTGAACACAAGTTTGAACAAATCAAATCATATTTACCTTTGCATGTTCCTCTCGTTGTTTTTTGTCCTCTTCTTCACCTTCTTTGTTCAGCTGCTCCTCCTCTTCAATCATCTCCTTTGTCAGCAGTGACCCAGCTGGTGTACCAATGTCACCATCCACTTCCTGTTCAGGAATATTGTTTCTTACAATTAGCTTTTAATTGTAACAAGAACATGATAATCATGTTAAAACATACAAATGATAGATAGCAATGCTTTTCTGAAGTTAATTTTACAAATTTTATGAAAGCCAGCTGTTGATACTGGGGTAATAATGAACTGATTTATTATTACTTGATTGTCAAATTAACAAAAATATTTTAACCTTCCACAAAAGGTAAGAAATTTTGAAAAGGATGTTTTATTATGGAGAATTTAACATAGTAAATATCACAGATATGTGAAATCAAGGACTGCATTTTAATTCTTTAGTACTTTTTTTAATAAACATTTTTGAAGAACATCAATATTTCCTTACATCAATTGCTGCCGGAGATTCATTCACTTTAAGTTCTGAAAAAAATGCAATATATATGTATACAAAATTAATCAAATTATATTTATACATGTGATAATAATGTAATTTGTAAATAATTAATTTCACTCATTTTAATTCAACATGCCATACAAGTAATAGTAACCAAAACAAACCAGCATAAATGGTTTGTTTCTAAAAGCGTACTACTTCATTGGTCATCATAATGTTTTCTTGGCTGAAAACAAGGCAGAAAATTAGCAAAGATTATAAGTTTGAAGATTATTATAATGTATTTCAATGTATGCTAAAATTTTAACTATTTAGATAGCTGCTTTTACATCTGTTTTATTAAGATGGGGGAAACAAAATTCAAAGCATATGATATCTTTCATATCACGGATGGTGCTGACTTTCTATTTAGTATTTGGTACATACAAGCTACTACGACTGATCCAAACTTAATCAAGGAATGCATTATTTACTGAAGATGAATCTGAACTTTGAATCCAAACAACTTTGCATCTTTAATCACCTTGTTTAGCACTAATGGTTGGGTCCTCGTCATCTGAAGCAGTTCCAGCGGTGTTTTGGTGAGCATCCTCTCCCGGTACATAAGCCTCATCTTTAGGGAGAATTGGGGAATCACTTCTGTCTGTTAGTGGGGTGGCCTCCATAGCTGTATCACTCCTAACATTAAATGTTACATATATCATCATAAAAGAAAATAAAGAAACAAGATATCCAAGAGGGATCTTGGGACAAGCATTTTTCTCCAGAAATGTTGTTTTTTCGCTAGTTTTGTATAGCTATAAATAGCTATTATAGCTATATATCGCTTTAATAGTAATACATTTACATGTGCCCAACCTGTTTGAATAACCCACCATCAATTAACAAAACGTTCAAATTGTTAACAAGATAGACTACTAAATACTGAAATGGTGGGCCATTGCAGTCAGATGAGGCAACAGTCAAATATGCAATGCATAGGCTTGTAAATATCAATATATCTAACTGAAAACTATATACAAGTCCTTGATAATCATACTAACGTGATCCTACTGTTATAAAGTATTCGGTTATATAACGGTAAAACGCTAACGTGCAAATCGCGGCCCGTGCTCAACAGCTGATTCGACAGTCGGCAGTCGACAGCATCAATCATTCAAAAATGCACTTACATTTCGGAAGTATCTCACAGGAGCTGTTTTTCTGGTATGTATGTTTTCCTTTCTTGTTTTTATAACCCGGTTCTTCCGTCGATTTTATTTTTCAGTACTGTTCATGCCCCTCATTTCTGGTAACTCTGCTCGCTCGTACTTACACAACAATCTTCTTTTCCCGCCACTAACAGGGGGCGCTTTAAACCTTGTGATACCGGAAATGGAATTCCCCCAAGGCCAAGGCCTTGAAGGGCCAACTGTGCACCAAGCACAAGCCCGTTTCAATGACTGCAAACTTTTAATTATTTTGCCATATGATACGATCTCGAACGATGGATTAATACAATTTAAAACAGGTTTATTTGAAAATTGAAT
>NW_027188933.1:0-5224 GCF_041381155.1 Argopecten irradians | reverse complement strand
TTGGAATTTCGATAATCTATTTAATAACCTGCATAATTTTTCAATCGGATACGTGTTTACTGATGAGAAAAGCCGATGTTTCTATAATTAATTGTATATGTTGGTTAGTATATTCAAAACATTAGTAAAACAGTACTATTGGAGCACGGCTGTCGGACGAACGGCCTGGTGAAAACCCACATCAACAACTGAAAGAAGATTGGGGATTTTATAATATTGGCTTTAAGTGTATGTAATAGTTTTGCCCATCTATACATATATAGAAGTTGTTAAAAGACTTATTATATATGTTCTAGAATAACGATCTGGTTACCTATTCCGATAGAAACATGAAAATTAATATTGGAACAAATGAGTATCATCGCGATAATAATTGTATGTATATTAGATAACTGCTATAATTAAATGGTAAGATCATTGTAAATCAATGTTCCATGGTATAATTTAATGAATAAATGAAGTGAGACCTGACAACACCAGGGTGTCCCTTCCTTGAAACCATAGCTACAACAAAAATCACCGATGCTTAAGAATTGACCGTATAATCACGAAATTTATGTTGCTTATAAATGTCTTAACCCAAAAACATACAAATAAGAGTCGTAGATAGAGCCGTGTAATATATTTATCTTTAAACAGTACACTTGTTCAAAACAATCCTTTTTGGGGGCGAGCCAAAAAAATGCATTGCATTGTTTAGTAAAATTAAGCACAAGATTTATCAGGGTAAGGGTGAGGGAAAATCAGAAATCGACAGTCCTTAAACAGCCTTTTCAGAAGAGACGTTTTTTCCATTGTGAGATGTTTATATTGATACATAATTTGTGAAAGCATAATATCGTTTGGATAGTATCTTTCTTTTCAAAGCGCGATTATGAGAATAAATTACATAGTATACGGCACCACGCATTAGTTAATTAAGCGCCATATAATAGCTTACAAGATTGACGTACGATATAGCGCTTATACTCACCTCACAAAATAAAACTCCGTTTTGTAGAATCAATAAGAATACAAGTATAGAGTGTTGCATACCAGGTAATCTACATTAACATCTTACGATCTCCGCATAAGCGCGAACAAACCTACAAATAAACAATGGCTATCGAACACAAACCTATTGCTGATGATAACCAAGTGTGGTGCCTCGACAAGTCAACGAGCATACAATATTACAGACAGTTATTATGTGATGATTATTGCTTTTTTTTTGGAGCCTTTGGGGTAAATGGATGAAAGTACTTTTATAAAAAAGTGCTTAACTTTTAACCGGGGTCCGAATCAAAAATGAAATTAAATCCATAGACGATATCCAGTACAAGTGTTGCAATATATATATGTGAGTCCTTACCCAAAGTGAGATAACCTATAACCATTTGATTGGCATAGTACATGGTAAAGAAAAAGTCATTACTAGGAGATACAACGACAATATCAAGCTATGAAATAGTAGAAAACTCTAAAATTTTGAAGACAAAAAAAATGTTTTAACGATATCATTTATAAAATACTGAAAATATTCTATATTATTTCTGGCATATTTTTACGCTTGCCAATATCACAAAACCCATATATATAACTTGACAAAAGGTAGAAGATAAATGCATTTATCACAGCAAGTTTGATTATTATTTGGCTAGCATTTTAACACACATTTTAGCTTTTGAGTTTCATCCTTTGTCCATTTTTAAACGTTCTTGAGTACAGAAAAATGGGAATCATACCATACACGTATTTTCATCTACAAAATTTCACTTATCTTGGAGTGAGTGCGAACGGTTTAAAAATTTAATGCCATAGAAATCATTGTCATAAATACAGTGATAAAGAAGTATTTTACAGTGAGTCTATAGAGAGCCAATTCTTTTACAATCAGGAACAAATGCTGTTTAGTTAACAAAATCGAAGAAAATTCGTAGTAAAAATTGCTACAAGAGTATAATACTCACAATAGGAAAACCTAGCAATGAATGACTAAAGCCAAATCGAGGGGTTTGCGAGGCCATTATGCCTACGAATATCGGTTGTTAGAACAGTGATGTTGAGATAGTCACTATCCCTAGCCACGTTAACACACTCACCAAGTGGTTTTGTGCAACTATTAAGTGTCCTGTCTCGACAGAGAGCTGTTGTGATAATAATTTAATCGTCTCAATCATCCATTCATCACAACTGCGCCGATGTTTTTTTAATAAAAAATTATAGACACTTACACGTCTAAGAACGGCTGTTGAAGGCAAAACAATACGATATCGATAAGCATAACTCCGGCGAGACGCCGAAATATTGCCGAGTAAAAACGCGACTATAAATGAAGTCCGAATTCCGAAAACCGGCATGTTAGTGTCATGATAATACACGGGTGTGCGGTAATTTACCGATTATCCATTTTAACTTTATGAAAAAAGTGTTACGTAGAACTACCATTTCGGGAGAGAATCCGTCAACGTATCATGTTTAATTCCTAAATGGACTCGTTGAATACAGTAGAGACAAATAAAAAACACGGCGAATTATTTAGCGATACACACACCGTGATTTCTTGGAATCTGATACGTGAACATAGATACCACCCATTGACGAAAGTTAATCATATCAAGGGACATTGATTTAAAGCTCTCTGAGTCATAGTTGTGGTTAAACTATATAATACTTTGAATTAACTACCTCAAAGAAAGACCTATACTTAATTGCCAATGGCGAATTATAGACAAATGATTATTATACATTATCATTTAGAACGCAACGACAACGAATAAGGAACAACAAGGAAATGCGTTCACACTTAAAGAAAATAATAGCCTAAAAATCTCCATTGGACTTGAAGTGACAATCGGTCTGACTGCCCTATTTATAAACCTCTTTGGCTACCAGGTTACCATCTATGTAAGAAAAATCTTTCATTCCCCTCTTGTGGTACAACATGCGCCACGAAATGCGTAGGAGAATATAGCAGCGTTTAATCCCTGAATCGAAGCTATGAGACTCCACAAGTCGCGGTGTTTATGTTTGACTGATTGATTAGGCTTCCTATGCATAGCTAGGGTCAAGTAAGGACGGCCCCCATTTATTCATTGCGGTTTGTGAAGTGTTGGTGGGTGTTTTAGTATACCTGCACGTCTATTGCTTATGTTATGTCTCCTTGTTTTATTCAACACTTTTGCCTTATTTTTAAATGCTCTAAACGCTGAATGGCATGCACAGCGAAGACACCTAACAACAAATACCCCCGGGTGTTACATTAAATTGTGCAAAACCAGTCGTGCCCACTCCTTCAATGCTGTTGTTACTAAGCAAGGAGCAGTGAACTTCCTCTTGTCTCTTCGACCTTTGGTTTGTGTCCTCGGCCAGGTGGTGAACACCTAACCCAAATCACATAGGAAACAAAGCGAACGCTGAACAGAAGGCCAATAAGTGAGTAACGGTGCCAAGTGAGGGATTAGGAAAAAGTAATTTTATGAAAGATACAAAATAAAGATATCCTAAATATTGAGTGGCATTTTCAATACGATCATGCAACAGAAGCAGCAAAGTAACAGATATCAGACGCCTTATAACTGCAGGGCACAATATATTTCCCCCAGGCCCCAACACGAACCTAACCCACTTTTCGCTAATTTATGGACTTTTTAACATTTTCAATCTTGCGAACCATATCTGAGTGTTATTTTCCACATACATAAGTACATTTATTAATCGGGAGTTTATTTTAGGATAAATCGGAAAATGGTCGAAATAGAAAACGTTCTGTGATAATGATCCTAATTGGGAGTTACCCATTAAGCAGTTGGCCATTATAATAGAGCCATCTTTCATATCCTTCACATGATTTCAAGGTGAAAAAATACAATGCCCATTCGTAGTTAGAAAACCATTTCGCCCAGCGATTAGTATTAACATTGTTGTATTGTGTACGAAACTATGCCATCCTCAACAAAACACAAAGAAATCAACACTGATATCTAAAGCTGAGTTTTAAAGTAATTTTAAATCATATGACATCCCCCCATGGAATTAATGACGGAGAATCAACTGTATAATATTATTGTAAGGACAGCTGCGACCGTTTGTTCCAAGACTTGAATTACCATATCACAAATAATAAGAATTTTTGCTCACTTGAGTCGAGAATTGAGATATTAAACATACTACACCGTGTAATGAAAGTTGACTATTCCGAGTTCCCTTGATATTAAATAGAGATAACTATGTTTTGAGTATCCTTTGTGAACTCCAGTAATGAAGTAAAGTTATGTATGTATAATTTGTCACGCATAGGACCGCGCACGTCACCAATAGACAATACATTTTTGTAAAAAGACACGAATCTTTATATGGTAGCACAAAGAGGGGTTCAGCACTATACAGGAAAATGTCAATTAATCATTGCAGACCACCGCAATGATGACTGTCCGCACATCTTCCTAACAACATGCTGTTGTACGTCCATGGTAAGTTGATATTTGTAAGGTTACAAATAGTGTTCCCTCAAATAATAGAAAGTATAAGCATGGAAGAGGGAACGGTACTATAAAAAAACGGAGCTTCATTTGCATGCTTCCCGGCTGAGATTTGAGCCTCTTGTTCCTGTCTAGTGCTTATATATACTGTAGCATGCAGTTCATTAAACACCAAAGTAAAAGGCTCCAATTCCTTAGGAAATATAACGTCAAAGTGAAAAGGCATGTTAAATTGGAGAGCTTCCGAAGACTAGATTTGCGATAAGCAATTCAATAGAGTAACTTATAATGAGTGCGACCCGTATTTCCATATACCAAAACCATAGTTACAGTTACTTGTGTAACTGCGGCGTGCTCATAATCAGCTTTTTTCCAAACATTCTTATTACACTAGACCTAGTTTCCCCGTAGAATCATTTGGATTCAGTTTTCTGTAGGTTTAATCTCGCCCCTTGCCCAGCACAGTAAAAAATTAATCGCATTAACGTTTGTTGGTTCGCACATACACTTTAACCATGAACAACTTTTAAAATAAAAGAAGCCTAGCGCAAAGGAGGTAGCGTAAATAAATTTATAATCTGGGCCAAAAGAATAGGCTAGCTGATTCTTTCCCCCCCTAGTTATTTTTTTCCCCCGGGGAAAGAATTAGCTAGCTGATTCTTTCCCCCCTCTCGATTTATTTCTAGGTGGGAAACTATTGGCAAGCTGATTCTTTCCCCCCTCTCGATTTATTTCTAGGTGGGAAACTATTGGCAAGCTGATTG
>NW_027188932.1:0-5357 GCF_041381155.1 Argopecten irradians | reverse complement strand
CCGTGCACACGGGGTTTGCCAATCCGTGCCACACGGTTTGGCCAATCCGTGCACACGGTTTGCCAATACCGTCCGCACGGTTTGTCAATCCGTGCACACGGTTTACCTAATCCGTGCACACGGTTTGTCAATAATCCGTGCACACGGTTTGTCAATCCGTTCGCACGGATTACTAATCATTGCACAACGGTTTGTGAATCCGTGCACACGTTTTGTGCCAATTACTAATCCGTGCACAACACGGTTTGCCAATCCGTGCACACGGTTTGCATTCCGTGCACACGGTTTTGGACAATCAGTGCACCACGCACGGCAGTTACTAATCCGTGCACTTTGACAATCTGTACCGCACGGTTTACCAATTCCGCCTATAATTAGACTAGATCTATGCACTGGGATTACTATCTTCACTGGACAAGGGTTCAATTCAATTCTTAGGGTTAACACGGACTTGTATTAAGGATTACACGGTCATATAAGGTAAGGACATGGTACTTTCTCTTATCTAACCTTTTTGGTCAATTCTTTGTATTATTTTGTTAGGGAGAATAGCTGTATTCTACTTCTTACTTCGTGTTAATGTAATCAAAATGATGTGAGAAAACATACCAGGTGTACAATTGTCACGTTTTTCTTCGAGTTTAAACGACGTTCTTATTCATTAATAGACAATTGTTAGAAAATGTGGTATTACAGTGTACTGTCTGAAGTTTATGCAAAATATTGTATTTTTTCTGTTACAGTTATGGATGACGGATGTACATGTATGCCATTGGACAAGCGATATTTCGTCAAATATATCCATAGAATCGCTTGATTAAAAATCATAACTTCAGTTTTGATGTGGAATATGTGCATTGGTCATTGGGATAAATCCTTTAAGTCCTTTTAGCAACCCACAGTTTCTGCAAGCTTAAAATACCCCTATAGATATTATCCACGGTGATACAACGGGCTTAATAAACTGTTAAGTACAGTGCAGATAATTGTCAGAAATAATGAATGATCTTAGTTCCTGACCAATGAAGGGACTGTCTTCACGGATAAACTTAAAATAATTGAAATGCGACGTATTTAAATTTAAAGTAATCCTGAAATTTTGTGTAAATACAAGTGAATATAAGACATCGTTTTAAATAGATGGAACAACGTCTTAGAATGTGACGTGACAGTCGGGGAAAACTGTGTACCTTCGATATATGAGTAGTGCCTTATTATGCCATAGCCATCGAAAAGCAAGTTTCGAACAATTAGGGGCAGCATGCCAGCTGACGCCTGATTCACAGGGATATGAGAATTAGTTACACTTTATATAATCATGGACACACCAGAGTGCCCACAGACCATTTTAGATGTTTTAGAGAGGCTAGATTAAAAAAAAAAAGGTGTAAAATCATACTCTATAGTTTGGTATCAGTATCTTAGTAACTCGGGCTACCTTGCTTGTCGGGACATTACTCGGTTGTCTGACGATTGGGGGCCCTACGTACGCTTTATGTTGTCATTATTCAAGAATGCTACATATGTAATATCAATACCTATAATTCATTCTAAAGTTAACGTAGCTATCATATTATTTCTAAACGCGTGCACAATACAGAAGCCTAAGAATTAGTTAAAGGAGTTGCCAAGTGGTTCAGATGTCCTGACATATTACCACAAACCTCTGGATCGCGAGTTCAAAACTTTCTTCCCTATGTATACAACTGTATACAGTACAAAGAGGTATGATTTTTACCGATTTTAATCTAGACCCTTAAAACATATAATATACCATTGTCATCCAAAAGGTCTGTTACAAGTGTCTAGATTCTGTATAAAATAGTTCTGACAAAATCCATGTGTAACAAAAACTTTTGGAGGTCATGTGTTTATGATCAATTTACGAGTTTAAGTACATATGGACCATCAAGTACCTGTGGTCAAGGGAATTAGATCCTTATCAGCGTCGGAACAACCAACTGTACTGTATTATTAAATAAGAGGCAGTTGTGTCTAGCTTATTGAGTTATATAATTAAGAGCCTAGGTTCTATATAACAACTAGATAGAAACAATAATGGGTCCTTCTGCCTCGTCATTAATACATTTTACTTTTGAAATTCATAATTAGCCAGCCAATCGGCGGCCACGGGGGTCACGGGTTTCGGGCCGCGCCTTCTGGTTTTCATTTTATCCTGGGCCTTCTTAGACACATCAGTGGACCTATTTTCTGAAGGTCCTTTTTCATTTAGTTGGTTTGCTTCCCTCCTGTTGGTTCACGTCGTGTGTGTACAAGACGAAATCGCTGTAGTTGTTTTGGTGTTTTAGTTAATCGGCCTTCTGAAAAATCAGCTTCATATTATAGAAGAATCAACCTGATGCTCGCAAGAATCACTACTTCATATTATAGATGACACGAGTTATACAAGCAACGGAGTTCATGTTTTCCCAACTTATTCATTCCATATCCTTATCTTATAAAAAGCACATAATAAAGTTTTACCACACATCAACTTTATAAATCTGTTACTAAATCACGATAACCCAGGGGTTAATATGACTGAGTCAATGATTTTTATATCGACCGTGGATAAATCGTCAAGGTTGTTAGTGGATAGCAACAACACATGGGAGTAGTGAAGTATCGAGAGGTTGGTACCGCCCCTCACCTCCTCCCTCCCCCCCATCACTGGGCATCCCATTGTATTTTGCGATTGAACCTTTCAAGCAAATTGATGTTCTTTGGAATTTCTCAATATCTTTTACATTTTCTCCCTTTAAAATGTTTTGCAGTGGGCCGTAGGAAGCGGGGGGTTATGGGGGGTGGGCGAGGGGGGGTGGGGGGGGGGGGGGGGGGGGCAGGGGGGTGGGGGGGGGGGGGATAGCAACTGGGGGACCCCCCCCCCCCCCCCCCCCCCCCGTCCCCCAGGGGGAACGCCGGGGTGGGGGGGGGGAGTTTGGGGGGCTCGAAACATACATGTCTTATTTTTTTTGCCCCCCCCCCCCCCCCCCCCCCCCCTCCTACCGCCCCCCAACATTTTCGCCGACTCAGAAATTTTTCTAACCTTAAATTAATGGCTTGGATGAAATGAACGAAAAATGGGTGTTCACTCAGCAAATTTTTATCGTACTTAATTTTAGAAAGTATTTTTTTTTTTCCGCGGCGGCGCGGCGCTTTTTTTCCATAAAAAACCGTTTCTAAGACAGCCTTCACGTACATGTTCAATATATGTCAAACAAGTTAAATAGCTAATACGTTCAGTAACAATAACCCCAAAGCCGAAATAGAGCTAAAAAAAAATGTCCAATGGCATGGGGAATCTATGTTACTATTTAATATAAAAAAAATGTCTCTTAAAAGATCATTTTGAAAAATCAATCTGTTTATAATGTTTTAATAGAGTATCGAGAGCATAAAGTAATTTTCATTTTTTTATAAGTTACACAACAATGAGTCCGTGGTGTGTAATAGAAGCTCCGTGTATTCCAGATCGTGTAGGGTTTTGATATTAATTATGACGGAAACACAACAATATATCTTATCCTAAATGGCAAGGTAGGCATTTAAATTCGAAAAAATAACCCAGGTTAATGAAAAGCTGTTAATAATCGCTTAAAATACATCGTAAAAAAAAAAAACTCATCTCATCAACTCAGCTCACACCATGTCTGAAAAAATCGTAATTTTTTCACCGGGGGGAGACCCCCACGGCAATCCCACTAAACATCTCAAATTTTCGCGGCTCTTTGGAGAGATCGCCAAAGTCATCACAAACAATGCATCGTAAATATCCTCATATAAGCCATTTTTTAATCGTATTTTTTCCGGGGGGAGCCACCGGGGAACACCCAAACACCATATGATCTCGCGCGGTTCGGGGTCCTGGCTCGCAAATGCATCAAAACTCATTTAAGCTATTCTACATCGTAATATTTTTTCCGGGGGAGGTTCCGGACCCCCCCAACACCAAACTCTCGCGCTTTCTGGCCCTCGCAAAATTATCAAAATACATTGTAAAACTCATCTCAGCCATTCTAATTTTTTTTCCCGGGGGTCACCCTCAGACCCCTAAAACACCAAAATCTTGCGCCTTCGGCGCTCACACGCTAATTTGGCCAATTTGCGTATTCGTTAATTTCCTTTTAGCGACCCCACTGTCTATAAATGTGTACAAGGATTAAATTTAATGATATATGAAAAATGTACATAAAGCATATATGGTTGGGAGTTGAATTAATCTCCTCCTGTAGGTGCGGCGGCGGCGGGGGGGGGGGGGGGGGTTAAACAAATATTGAAGACCTTTGCCCCCCCCCCCCCCCCATTACGTTTCATCTTCCTACGCCACTGTTTTGCATATACAGCAATAATGACCATATAATAATGTAGAAAGCAATGTCATTTACAACGGCTAACTAACCAAAACCAAATCTGACGCCGACGCCAAGGCGATTCCACAAAACAAGGAATGTGTACCTAAATACTCTATGGTGTTTTACCAAATTCTGTAAAACATTGCTGCACACAACGATGTGTATCGTACATGTATATATTTAAATAAAAACATATATTTGTGCCTTTCTGCGTTAATTAAGTCATATGTGCCTGTATATAAAGAATAACACAGTGCTTGGGATTTTAAGCACAGGTATTCGTCACATCTCCTCTGTATTCGCCAATGTTATCCACTCCTACTTGAAAGTACTCGCACCTCATGTTTCGAAATTTGTTACAACGCTCAGCCGAAAAAGTTCAAAGAATATTATAAAAATAACATTGAAGCTAGTCCGAACTGTCTTTATAATGGGTTTCCTTCTCAAATGGGGATTTTGGGACAAGAATAGAGTGTGAATATATATGGATAAAAAAATAAACAAAAAATTTGGCTCCGTTATTTCCATAAATTGAACTTTTTAACATTGCATAATTTATGCTTACTGAAGCCTTCAGTCATATTACCAAACTTGATATCGTCTTTAGACGTCATAGTGTCAGATTGGTTCCCAGTCGTCAGTAAGCCCAACACAGGGATCTGATAATTAGTTACAGTTTATAGAAATACAGGTTACAAGAGTCGTTGTTGTTGAATACAGAATATATTCCACAGGGTGAGTTACTTGTTAAAAGTTACGAGCTTGAACTCGAGTATGGAAAACATTGTATGACCTGTGTCTACCACAATACGTTTTAAAGGTCTAAATCTTACATTTGTTTTATACATGTACACCATGTAGAGTATGATTCCAGCCGATTTATTATATAAATCTATACAACGACTGAAAATGGTTATACATGTCTATAAACTAATTAATTTGCAGATGCTTTTGAGCTCCAACATTCGGACGAGGACAACTGTACAATTTAAAAAGTGAACGAAT
>NW_027188931.1:0-5365 GCF_041381155.1 Argopecten irradians | reverse complement strand
GCTCCACCACTGGGGAAAATGGTAAATTTCTTTCAACAAGTTCAAAAGACTAGAGGAGATCAGACGTATATTATGTATTTTCTCTTAGTGTTCGACTTACAAAAAGTTAAGCTCACTTGTAGCACAATTACCACACCTAACTTTACACTGATTAACCATACCATTGATGACAGTTTGAGCCTTACTAATTTTACTTCACGTGTTAAAATATGACAAAATAATTATTTATGTGCCACTCCGCGTGTTTTTTCATTGATCTAAAAAAAAAATTCTGCGCCTGGGCACCTATCAATTCTCCTATATCAGAATGGCGAAGCTACTCTGCGATTGTACAAAATTTGACACCACAGCAAAAAGAAATTTCTTTTTCTTATTAATATTTATTTGTTGAGTGTTACATTATAGAGCCATACTTAAATACACGAAAACATTAACTTACGCAGATTTTTATTGGGTCATATGTAGGTGAAGTATCGAGAGTTCATACTCTGTCGGTCGGTCGGAAGCCAAACTGTTATATCACTTAACAATAGGGTTTATAAGCAACAAGCAGTAGAATATATCCAATAAATCCAAGGAGGATAAATCAGTTATATGAGCAAACAAATGTATCCAAGAAAACAAAATCAGTATTCTTTGCGTTGGCGGAAGATCAACTCACCGTCTTAATCCAGTTTAATGCTCTCCAAGTTTGAGTGTTTACTGTCGCATCAAACGCTGTATTTTCTTGCATAACTCCAAAGATATCAATGTGTGAAGACTCATTATTTGTTACAAATGAAATATATGATTACTGGTAAGTAATGACATTTAATCTAAAGATGATATTCTATTGTCTTAGCTATATAAGAGGAAGTTTGATATTGTTCTAACACAATCTTTCGATAGATCAATCTTTAATGGAATCTACCATTACTTATATCTCTTTTTGTTGAGTTACCGATTCCAAAGTCCCGTAGACTCCCAAATCCTTGTAATACAGTTACATGAATATACCTAGTGCGAGATCCACTACAACACAATTGAATGTTATAAAAATCACTCAGCGCAAAACTATTGCTATTAATTTATGTCTTTCTTTATTATGAAATTCAAGTACAAATAAAAAATGTGTTTTAACTATTTGATTTGAAAGATAGTATGAACAATAAGGAAAGTTAGGGAAGATTATGTTTTCTTTGTTCTTTTGTTAATTCCTGATAGTTTGGAGTTTTATTAAGAGCAGAACGGGCAGCAAAACACACTGTACGCGGTACAGACTCCGAGAATCACGCGCTACTATCTTGGCCCTACACGGATTTCAACTCATAGAACCCAGATGGTGGAGGGCATCTTTTGCAAGGTTGGGATCACATCGATAAGCGGCGACTTAGGGGCCACCATGTCGAGAACACGATCTTCTTTTCCCTTTCTGAGAAAAGGACAACATGCAATAATATTAGTATGCGAATCTGTAGATATAAGCTCTCTCCTGTACGAGTTTGATAATCTTGGCATTACTTTACTCGCATGTTAGATAATCCTACTTCCTCTTTGACAGCAGTCTGTATCAATTTTAGAATGAATCTTTGTAGACAAAGTTAAAAATGTTCAATCAATTACATTGGTCTGTTCTCTCATTTCTTCAATAAAACTTTTTTCATAGTCACTAGCTTTTTTACACAAAATAATCAACTGATACTATACTGAAAGATTCTATCTTCTCTATACATAGAATATAGTTACATAGTTATTGCAATCATGACAATTAATAATATACAGTAAAAACAATGTTCCATAATGAAAAACACCTGTAGCACATTCCTCATCGCATGATATGAAATATTCTATTTTCTCATCCCTGACAAGAGTCCATGAGTATACTAAAGGCAGATATACAATGTCACTTGTCTGTCTACAATAATGTTGAGTATACAATGGATCCTCGTTTAACGACTTAGAAACGCAATCCGATGTTGCGTTTGCGGCGTCCATCCCAGAGTTTCGTAATAAACTGTGTTTTTTTCTGTATTGATTTAAGACAAAAATGCTTTATCACAATCCTGACAATGAAGTTGAACTTTTATAATGATTCATGCACCAGTACATAGGTTGAACTGACCCAATACTGACGAGATTTCTTTTGAAGATAGACGTAAAAACCTTGGAAAGTAATCAGAGCAGGATAAGAGATTACGCATGAAAACTTGATGGGGTTTTCATGAAAATATTCTGGATCGGTGTATAATGTGTAGTATACATTATCTAAGAGATAAACCGGCCTTCACCTGGCCTGCTATAGTTCTACTGGTTGTGTAACCGTGCCATGAACCAGAACGGGACTTCTCTCTTATTGATCCCAGCGAATCTGGCACTGGTGGAATGGTTCATTTGCAAATGAAGAATACCTCTATGTATTTTTCGTTACGTGAAATGAAAGATTTTCTACACCAAAACTGTTGCAGTGTATGCATTCTTTTAATTAGTTTTTTGAGGCAATCAAAATCCTAGTTTTTGAATGTAGAATGCATCCCATGAGGTCACATGTGTATATTTCACTGTGACCTTTATCTCAAGGTCAAGTTCATTTATTAGCAATGATAGTTGTACTTTTAAAAATTAAAACGGTTGTTTAAAAATAGATTTGAAACTTTTAGTATATACGAATCATACTGTGATGATGCATTACAATGCAATTTTATCATATTTCCCCCCAGTTATACAGTATGAATCATATGTTGTCATATATAAATGCAGTTCCTTGCTTCCAAAATTAAAAAAAAAAAAAAAATTAATGGGGCAGCTACGGCCGAGTGGTTTAAGATATGTCTCGACATATAACCACAAGCCCTTCATCTCTGGAATGCGGGTTCGAATCCCATGTGGGGCAGTTGCCAGGTATTGACCGCTGGTTGGTGGTTTTTCTCCGGGTACTCCGGCTTTCCTCCACCAACAAACCTGGCACGTCCTAACATGACCCTGGCTGTTAATAGGACGTTAAACTCATAAACCATTCTTCAAATAGCCAAAACAAATCTCTTGTTCTATATTGAGTTTGATAAATACTACATTTTGATGTTTGAAATAATCATCATTTTAAATATCAAATAAGTTATGGATAATATTCAAATATTATATAAATCTCAAGTATAAGTTATGGATAATATTCAAATATTAAATAAATCTCAAGTAGTCCACTATCATCTGTGTGCTGTTAGCCTGTGTAATCATTTGCAGCTCTGCCTGTAAAAGAAATCCCATGCTTTTTTATTTGTATTTATATACCTGTACCTGTAGAGATGATTATGCACTTTATGTAAGAAATTAAAAATGGTAGCTTTGATGTTCAATCTTTTAATGCAGCACGTAAGAACATTTCTAATCCTTCATATGATGAAATTGTTATTAAAATCAGCATGGTACATGTATAAATATCAAGTCTATCATGTAAAATTACAGAGGATACATGAAAACTTCAAAAATATCAAAAGAGTGACTCAGAAATATTTTATAAAAATCGCTGGTATTAATTTGACCAGAGCTTTCCTGGTAGCAGAACATGGTGGTACATAAGACAGGTGGACATACATGTAGGCTATTTTTTATGTGTGATTTCTTCGATACACACAGCTGACATTATACAAACATTTACTTATAAGAGAGGAGGGGAAGTAAACAAAAATATATCTATCATACCAGATATATTTTATGTACATTTATATACACAAAAAAGACGAGTCTTAATTAATTCAGTTTACCAGCTACATGACTGCTAAATCTGCAGGTACACAGGATACAAGAATTGTACCTGCTCTATAAATGTACTTTAAAGATGCTCCACCGCTGACAAATGGTATTTTTTCACTATCAAAAACAGCAGCAGACTATTTAGTATTTTTCTTCAGTTCCAAAAGTTATTTACTTTACACCATTACCGCCATTGAAAAGTTTGAGCTTCTAATTTTACTTCAAATTAAAAATATAAAAAATAATTAATTGCATCCCAAAAAAATTCTGTGGCACTATATCCTATATGGAATGAATTACTGATTGCGCATGCACCAAAAGCAAAACAAATTATTTCATATTATTTTTTGTGTTAATTAGACTTATGTATACACGATTAAACACTAATTATTGTTCAAATGATTAACATCATTTATGCTCTGTCGGCGGTGGAGATCTTTAATATATTGTTTGATCATTAGAGGCAACGTAAATTGGAATCTTTATTTTTAGCTCACCTGGCCCAAGGAGCCAGTGAGCTTATGTCATGGCATGGCTTCTGTCCGTCAGTCAACATTTCCTTTAAATTGCTACTTGTCATGGAGTTCTACATGGATTGTAACCAAATTTGGTCAGAAACATCATTTGGGAAGGGAGATTAGACTTTGTATATATTTTTGCTCTGACTCCCTGGGGGCAGGAGGGGCGGGGCCCAATAAGGGAAATAAAGATAAATCATTTAAATTGCTACTATTCATAGAGTTATTAAGCATGGATTGTAACCTAATGTGGCCAGAAACATCCTTGGGGGAAGGGGAACAGAAATAAATTTTGACCCTACCCCCTACCCCTCTACCCCCCGCACCACTCCCCCCCCCATCCAACCCCCCATCCAACCCCCCATTCCTTGGGGGCAGGAGGGGGCGGAGCCTGATAGGAATTTAAATATTTACCTCTATTTTCCCTTAAAAAAGAAACAATTAACCTATATTCAGAACATAACTTGCCATTTCAAACCAGGTGAGTTATACAGGCCCTCTGGGCTTCTTGTTTAATGACTCCTCTGTTTAATCATACCAAATCAACCTTACACAGCCTGCACCCAAAGTTGAGCATATCCCTTTGAGAAAATCTTTTGGTTCTATGTCCTGGAAGTAGGGATTGGATGGGCTATGGGCTATTTAAGTATCCCACACCTAAACCACTAGGCCACCAAATTTAGATGAAGAGGGGGGGACTTTCTAATATTGGACACCTCAACCACTAGGCCACCCCACCCAGAAAAATGAGTAGGGATGATGGGGGAGAGACTATTTAATATAGGACACCTCAACCACTAGACCACATCACCCAGAAAAATAAGTAGGGGTAGGGGGGCTATTAAATATGTTCTAATTCTTTATTTGTTTTATGAGGATTGCAAACAGCCCGAGGGCCACTAAACACTCTCCTCGACACATATTACAATATAATATATACATGACAATACATTATAATAACATCCACACTGTCACCCACATTTCATGAATAAAAAAGAGAAAAGGTGGGGGAGGGGGAGAGAGAGAGATAGAGAGAGATTCTTAATATCAGATACCTCAACCATTAGGCCACCCCACCCAGAAAAATTAGTAGGGATCCAAGGGGGGGGGGGGCGTTGCTA
>NW_027188930.1:0-5457 GCF_041381155.1 Argopecten irradians | reverse complement strand
GATCTGTATCTGGCGTTTAAGATATTCATATACGGAATGTTATTGTCATAAAACTTTCGCAGTATTCCGGACGGATTTTACGCATGTATGTCGCCACGTACCGAAAAATGTACAAATATACCCGATACCGCTTGACACAATGTGTGTTGTCATAGCGACGGCTGCCCCAGATCATAGCCACAAGCGTTTATCTGTAGGCTTTTGTCAAAATGTACGTGTGCAGTCAGTTATGGTGCTTTGGTTTTCGATACAGTAGGAGATCAAACTTAAGTACGGTTATTGTGGTACGCATTATTCAGTTTATCGAGGCTCCACTGTAGATCTGCTACACTAAAAACATTTATGCTTTCAATTTGATATAAGATACAACTTTTCGTTCATTTAGCAGCTAGCACAATTAAAATTTTGATGATGAGTTTTATTTATGTACGTCCTTGATATTTATATATCGGTAAGACGATGTATTCTGGTAAGTAATAATAGTACACCATACATGATAGGTACATGTTCATATTATAGAACAGAGTAATTAAATTATCTATGTCGCTGTATAGAACAAATTTTTACACTTATATTTGCTGATGCAATTTTGTAAAATATTTTTTAGAATTCCGTCGATTTGTTTTTCTGGTTTTGACTACGATGAAAATGTGCATATAAATATTGGTGTATTTGTGTGGGTAAAGATATTTCTAATCATACCATCATTCATTCATAATTCACTTCTGTACACGTTACGAGCGAGCCGAGTAGCAGGCGCAAACTTTAGATAAGGCGCGCGATGTGACCATTTTTTCAGGTACAATGTACTTACAATATACCTGTGAGTTGCAGTGACGTAGACTGTACATCAATCACGTTATAGAGGTATACCCGTGTGCTAAGATAACCCCCGTGTCTTGGTACCGCAGCTAGCAATCTACCAACGAAACCATGTACTGGTATTTTTACATCACAGTATGTGTATTTTCGAACAATTTAAGTTCCCCGTGAAGTGTTACACAGTAACAAGAGTATTCAGAGTCATTTCATTATAGTATCGTCTGTGTTGAAATAAATATTTCCAAGAAGCGTATGAACATAGTCTGAAATATAGTTTATATTTTTACGTTAAGCAGAAAAGCACTTGTTGGACATTGAGAAGAAATATATATGGTGCACAATCCCTGGATATGAGATTAATTTAATTGAATATATAGATATTATCCATTTTATTCACATAAAACACGTAAACCTGGATAAAGAAAGATTTCAAAATATATCGGCCAAATTTATTTAGATAAAAGACATCGTCGTTCATCGTCTGTCCCTCACTGGTTCTCAGTTCGGATATTAAAATTTAGCTTGAAAATTTAGGAGTTCCGTGTATATTTATACAAAAACAATACAAATAAAAACAACACACAAACATTAGCAGTGACTTAGGCACATCTCAAAGAAAAAAGTCGTCTAGTGAAACCCGATACGTCGGTCCAAAGGTAACTGCGTTCATTTTGACTCGCTGACGTTCACCGGGACGAAAAAATTATATTTTGAAATGGTTCATGTTTTATTAACCCGACAAAGAAGTCGAAAACTACATAAAAGTCGGCCACAGTTCCGAGATACCACCCCCCAAATTGCTTCAATTTGTATATGTATATCGACTCATTGTGACTGCTGAGTTGGGGATTAACCGATATTAATATTTTACACAATAAGGAATGATGATAGGAGAGGAAGGAAGCAGACGGATAGGACATATAAATACATATAATTCCCTTTGGGGTATATGGAATATAAACGAAGTATTTAACCAGGAAACTTATGCTAAAAATGACGTAGTCCAAAGGGATCCCCTTCGTATACGTAATTGGTTATGCCACCATCTAGGAATCTTGTTAATCCACTTGAAAACGGTTCTTGTTTGAAAATAAAAGTGTAACTAGCCTTATCTTCATAATAAAGAATATATTACGCAGTTCAATATTACGTGATTTTCTTTCTTTTAAGAAAAAACATCAGATAGTATATCAAACTATTCTAAATTTCTCTCAGAACGGCGCGTGCGGTTCACTACAAAGGGATACAGTAGCTTTAATTGTCACAAAAAATTATCATCATAAGTATATCAAAGAATGATTATAGATGGACCATAACTCACATAGAATTTTGAATATCCGAAATCGAAGCAATTAATCAGAATATCATTACTGATCATTAGATTGCTTTCTTTTGACAAGAAATTATATGGTTATGCATGTAAGGAACAAGGGGGGCTTTAGAATAAGTTTCTTTTTTCGATGAAACCAATTTAAATAATGTATTAATTACATCCCATATGAGTTAAACTTTCATAAAAATATTTATCAAGGACTATATCGCGGTTGTCCTCAAATAAAGATTGCCGAACAATACAGTCGCGGGTGAGAGGCGAAAGGCTGATGCTGACATTATTCGGCAATTTTACAAAATATTCACTATGTAATCGCACACAGAAAACGTTCTTTAAATTTTACTAATAAGCCCTTCTTACGTGCCAATAAAGACAAGTGAAGAGCGCGCGCGCGAGAGAGAGAGAGGTTCTTATTGTATGGACTTAAATTACAAGGACGAATACTTAATAGGAACTTACTAATAAATCCTTGATGCTGCGAGTTACGATAATGCAGTAATCAAATATATATTTATATTATGTATATATGATTAGATTTCTGATATAATATCATCATCAATTATTGCATACTTCAATTATTTATTTATCGCTTTGCGGTCATTGGATTTGAGCCCATCGAGCGTGCGTGACGAAACCACTATTCGGAGTGGCGAATCTGCAGCGACAAGCCCTCATGGGGCTTTTGTGAGTGTCAGGTGAATATCAAATACACTCCACCTATCAAACCGCGGGACACCTATTCGTGATGGACAGTTTATTCTGGCAACGGTTAGTACTTCCAACTTTTTGCTTTTGTACAACGGATGTGTAACTTTCTTGGCCATATCCATGAGTTGCTTTCTCCTGCCAATAGTCAATTTTCAATGTATTGCTATTGGCGATTTTAGAGTCAGCGGTATGTGTAGGGGACATTTAGAATAATACAGATGGGTTAAGCAAATCTGTTCATTTATTTCTTCGAAGAATTTTCTTTTATACTTTGATTGCAAGCGCACACTTGTTTTTACGATTGATAATACCTGTTATTATATTAATATATGGATCAGAACAATAAAACAATATGTAATATTTTATAAAAAATCATATATTTATCGCTGTGCGGTTAAAGGATTGAAGCCAACCGTGTGTGACGTATACACAATGCAGCGATGACAAATCATATGTACATGTTGGACATGTGAATTATAGGTCATTATTATAAATCACACCAATCACACGCGGTGACACCTATTGTTCTGATTGACAGTTATACAGGCTACGGAGTAGTACTTCACTGCAGCTACAACTGATGTGTATCAGGCCTATCTTTTGCTTTTCTCCGCCATGTCAATTTTCATAAGTTCATTGCCGTTGGCTTATTTTAGATACTTATGTTAGTACATGTAGATAATTCAACGGGTTAGCAATACTTGTCATTTATTCGCCGAAGTATTTTCTTTTTTATCTTATGGCAGCGCACACTTGTTTTACGCATTTGATAATACCTGTTATTAATTTTATTTTTTGTCTAACCAAATGGAAAAACATGTCAATTACTCGTGAATTTCGCATGTTTTTACATGCCGGCTTGCGGTTAAAGTAAAGAACCTATGTAACAAGAATGATAAAGAGTAATATTTTAGTTCACATTAACAAGATAATTATGTAATTTTTTAGAAAAACGTAGGGCTTCACGCGGTCTTAAATGCTAGCCGACAAAGCATTTACATAATTTGATATTTTTTCTCATGTCTCATAATGGATTTCAAGCAAAATCTCAAAAATCCTTGCACAATTATTCATATTTTTCACCTTACGAAGTATTATATCACGGATACAATACGAGTACTTATTGACATATTTTACCATATAAGTGAAATAATATCTTTCAGCTGGCTACATGTTTAAAATACTATCACCTCATGATCATGCCACAGCCATTAGTTGGGGAATAATAATAATATTAAATGCGGTAATTACCACAAAACTATGCGCACAGAGGCCCAAGTATCTCAAATAAATACTTGTTAGATATACATTTTGTTTCTTAAACCAAGTATATCTTCTTTTAAATGGATGCTATTATAACCACTGTGTTACACGTACATGCAGATCTGCATGGTGTACTCGTACACGTAATGGCTGCCGATATCTCGAAAAATATAAAACGACACGAATCGTTCATGCTTTTCATGCTGTAGAGTTTTACGTTTTAATTTTCAGTCGCTTTTATTCATGGGCTGCTATGGTGAAGTCTCTAAATTGAAGTGATATTTACGTTAAAATAATTTGAATACATGTAACATAGACGGTGCATTTAGATTTATGATTACAGATTAGTCTCTAGTACTGTAAATGCCGACCAGAACACATTGCGCACGGCTTCGAGTAGATTTTGTATAAAAAAATTTCTGATACAAAGTTAACTATAAACTAACTCATTTCTATGTCATTAACTAACTTCCAAAATTTTTCTAACGAAAAAGTTATCCAGAATTACGTAAATTTTGTGACTCTGAAAAAGGACGAAATCCGGGATCTCGGCAGTACTGTGTACGTAATAATGGCTGCCGTGCTCTTGGGGTAATTTACGAAAGCAAATTTTACTTTGGTCATAATCACACATCGTTTTACCAAGTAAGACTTAGAAAACAGTAATCGCTTATTAAAATGTCAGTATGATATTTTGAGGAACATGAAATTAATTTTGTAATTTCAAGCTGATATTATGCAATAATTCTGTCTATATGACATATGTTGTATATGGAATTTAGTGTGCACTTACCTCTGACTCTGTTTTTCTTATATAAGAAAAATGAAAGAACGATTCCTTTTGTATTCGATGCAAAAGCAGACATACAATTACCACAATCACCAATTTACTTGACACCATATCAATAGATTGTTTTATTCTGTGTTTTGTAAAACATATTGTTTTGGTTTAGTTTCCTTTTTCTAATAACATACGAGATACAATGGACATTGTGAAACGATCCCGTTTTTTGTCTCAGACACGTCGCAAATTTACTGCACAATATACCTCAATATTTTAAATAAAGTTACATTCTGATTCCTGAAATTTACAAAAAAATTCATATAATTGGGCACAATTAGATATAGCATGAAAATACATATTTGAATATTTCATAATTCAGAGTCCCTGATATTCGTTGAGTAATTAAAAGAAAAAATTCAGTGATCTCAAAATATCTGGGCTATGTGACCACTCCATTTCCTCGGAAATTCGTCAAACAAACGGGGATCTTTATTATGATCCTATACATAGTCGTCAACTCTTTTCCCTGGTATAGCGTAACGTGCAT
>NW_027188929.1:0-5459 GCF_041381155.1 Argopecten irradians | reverse complement strand
TGTTTGCTTATTATTTGGCAAAGCTAACAAATGGCGTGGATCCTGGCTGACATGCCCCGACGAGGTGTGTTAGATCGGGCGCGCGACAATTCAACTCGCAACGACGAACTGTACACCCATCCGGGGGCAACGGGGACAAAAATAAAACGTGTATGGAACGTATTTGGAAAATACTTTGGTTTTCAAAAGAAAAGACAAAGGCGAGCCCCGACATTATGAACCTCCACTGCGTAACAAACTGGACAATTGGACCATGTCCCCCAACTTCCCCTTTCCTACCCCCCTCTTCCCCCATTTAAAACTATGTCATTTTATGCAGAAAAAGTTATACGTCTTTATAAAACAACACGTTATATTTTGTAGTGATAACCGAGCAAATCTCATTGTCACGATTTTTTTTGCCACATATTCAATGTTCAATCTTATTTTGTTTTTGAATTTTTTTATGATTTCATGATCACTGAATACATCAGATTTTTTATTTTCAGTGTCGGTTTTTCACGTCATATATAATTAAATTTAACTTCACATCTTAGTTTATTACTAGGTTAATCTAAACATGTTGCAAGACTCAATTGTACCCAAGATAATTGGAGTCTCACCAATCTTGTAAATGGTGTAGTTACTTTTGTGAGAAAGGTTGAAAATTCCAGTTATATGACTTTTGCAGAATATACAACAATAACGCCAGAGACCATATCGATGTATCAGAACAACAAGTCTTGGCGGGACAGCCGGAGACCTCAAGTGACAATCCATGTCCGCCAGCACAACAAACAAAAGCTAAATGTTTGCGAACAGAAATACTGATGGGACAATCCGCACGCAATCCAGTGTGTCTCCCTGATTTAAAGGAGAAGGTGCGGCAGAGATGATTCGATGTTGCTTGTGTGCAAAAGCTCATTGTTTTGGAAAGATCCTGCCGAACGAGCTTTAATGGAAAATGAATCGTACAGATCCCAATATATTAGTCAATAAAATTGTATCCAGAAAGTGTAGAAATTGGAGAAGTAAAGAAAAAGTATAACCCACAAGTTATTCAGGCACTAATGACTTAATATATGATTCTATATAAACAGCTAAAGAGACTAAAAAATCATAAAAAGCAGTTAAGAAATCTGTTACAACATAGATAAATCCATTAAATATTTTATTTTTATACAAAATTGCAATAGCATATTAGATTTCATCAATATTAAATAAAAATTAAATATAAATTAAATTTAAACAAATTTTTAATTAGATGGCATTAATTAAATAAAAATAGACATGTATCTAGTACAAAATTAAAATCATTTCTTGTGATATAGAATATTATTTTAGATAAAATGTACAAGTGATACTGCCAATTTAAACATTTTTTTGCGCATCCGTAATTCTATCTTGCAGTCTTTAGCTGTTATAATTTATTAGATTACAAATTAACCAACAGGGCAGTAGCTGATGTCCTCGCTTTGCTCGGGAAACAACGAAAACATGCACTCTCTACAAAATAACAGCAGACCTCAAAATAAATGTAGGATGGTGAGTCTGAATAACCCATGATGGCTGGACGTGTGTTGAACCACCGAGTCTTTACAAAAACAACAACCAGTGATTCATTAAATTTACCAGGACTTGGGATATAAAGTGAGGAAACGTTTTAAATAAGCCATGAAAAAATTAGGGTTCTCTGACACATCCGAGTCATTGGCCGAGTCAATATCATGGAGTATCTAAAGTAAAAAAATTGGAACTTTACCAGAAGTTATCGCAACGCAATATCGAGAGAGTGACAATGCTGCTAATGAAGTAAAGGCATTCAAGTTATTATCAATGACACGTTTTTGGCTGTTACGGCCATAGAATCAACCTGGTTTTAAAAAAGTCCATGGAAGAAAAGGAAATTCATCGTCTCCATCGCAAAAGGACGCCGTTTGGGGGTAACATTATTTCATGCGTCCAGCAGTCTCCTTCGATTATCTGCATAAGAAGCAGAGACTTCTTCTACCGGGACACGAACGGAACACAAACTTATAAAACATGATGTAGTTACAAGATGGAATTCTAGCCTTGCAATGATCAGTAGACTTAATGAACAAGCAACCCACTCATCATGGCCGTGTTAGCAGGACCCTCGCCCGACGAACAAAAATCCAAAGACACCCATGAAAGCTAGCATATACTCGTTCGAGGAGAGTTCTGTTATAGAGAAAAGGGGTAATTGATGTGCTACAGCCTTTCAGGGTATAGCAACAGACATCATGTGTTCGGAAAAAATTCCCGACCATCAGCAAAGTACACCCAACTGTTGTCAAACGGAAACGTTAGTGTACAACCTTCAGCAAACGATAACCACAGCTGTTCATGCGCAATAAAAGCAAAAATGTGTGAAGAGACTTGAACAAAGAACTGAGGCAGAGGACATCGCTCTTTTTGGGACAATTCTGAACCTTTCACTAAAGGGTTTGAATTTCTGCCAGAAAAGAAATTTGAAGCCGAGGACTATCCTCAGGAGACTAGCGAGTGGAATCAAAGTTGTTGTTGAGTGCTCCAAACAGGAGTGAAACTACAGATGAACCTTGCACCTCTTCCAGATTATACCAACTCTTCCAGATTTACCAACTCTTCCAGATTTACCAACTCTTCCAGATTTTCCAACTCTTTCCGGACAATCCTGTGGTATCCGTTAACTCACTCCAGTCAGAGTCGGACAATCAAACACAACAAAACATGGACGCAGAAACTACAACATCAAACAGTGAACATGGAAATGGGATGAAAGCATAGATGCTAGTCATGCTACAACACCAAACAAAAAAAACAGAAAGTTGAGATTCTAAAGTCGGTTGACCACGGAGGATTGGTTCTTCAGCGGATATTTTTGTTCACTGGTGTCAGCCAAATGGAGCAGAAAGATGCCATCCAAGCTGAAATAACCCGCTACCTGTCAGCAGTTTATGCAAAAAAAGAACACAAAACTAACACTTCTAGAATGGTGGAAAACAAATTCTGTCTTCTACCCCTCGCTGTCAGTCATGGCCAGGAAGTTTTCTGTGTGTACAAGCGGAGTTCCGTGTCGTCAGAACGGGTGTCTTTAGTCTTGCTAGAGAACTTGTATCGAAGAAAAGGAGCAGGTTAAGTCTCCTGTAATGTGGACCTGTTTCATTTTCGCTGAACAAGAACATGAAAAAACTTCTGGTGACTGTTGTTACATTTGATAGTTTGGAACTTTATGGACATCTTTGAATTTTTTCTAGTCAGTTGGAAGTTGTTTGTTGAAATAATGATTTTTATTAATAATGACATTGACGTTTTATAATTCCACAAGGCCTGAACAGTCAGTCATACATTCCAGTGATACTTGATAATTGAACTGTTTTCAATTATTTCTAGTCAGTTGAAGTGTTTTGTTGTCACTTAGTGACATACAGCTTAATGATTTAGTCTAGTCTTTTTATTTCACCTTTACAGGAAGTAATATAACACAAAAGTGTGTTTTGTTTCCAGCTTTATTTTTGTTTGTAATGTAACAGTTTATGAGTTGTTGACAATAAAAAATAAATTCATTTTGACATTTATGAAAAGTATCTTATTGTCTAAAATGATAAATACCAAAACATTTGCCCACAATAATAATATATAATTGACAATCAGACAATGCTACATAGTACATGCATGTACAACCATTAATTGGACTTTAAACGAAAAGAAAAGTCAAACTAATCAAAAATATATTCGTAAGTAAAAGAAATAAAAAAACTTATCACTTTATCAAGCGAGTATACAGGAGCGCTAAAAGAGAATGAGTCTCTGGCAGGACATACAAAGTGTGGGGAAAACATGGTTGAAATAACCTAATTTCAGTCTTATACAAGTCTCAATTCTGAAATTCACATTAACCGATTATTTTCACCGATTATCGGATCGGTTAGCCTATCCGATTCCAACCGATGATCGATTATGAAATTTTGCCGATTATACAACACTAGCGGGGCCAAATAGGGGAATTATAGGTAAATTCTATAAATTGCTACTTAATTGTCCTAGAGTTTTGTATGGATTGTAACTAAATTTGGCCACAAACATCCTTCGGTGTAGGAGAACAGAACTTGTATAAATTTTGGCTCTGACCCTCAGGGGGCAGGAGGGGTGGGCCCCAATAGGGGAAATAGAGGTAAATTCTATCAATCGCTACTTCTCATAGAGTTCTGCATGGATTGTAACCAAATTTGGCCAGAAACATCCTTTGTGGAAGGGGAACAGAACTTGTATAAATTTTGGCTCTGACCCCCAGGGGGCAGGAGGGGTGGGGCCCAATAGGGGATTTAGAGGTTAATATTAAAATTCCTTCAGAAAAGAAACAATGAACCTGTATTCAGAAAATTATTTGGCATTACAAACCAGGTGAGCGATACAGGCCCTCTGGGCCTCTTGTTTTTAATTTCTTTGTTGGTTTCATTCGACAGGCTAACGCAATGTTATTTATCGAAAGATGTAAACGATATCAAACGATATATGCAAAGTACATTTTAACACATGTAACCCAACGTTACGTTTTTACTAAAAAGACATCTATAAATATCATTTCTTATGTCCGTAAATATGCTGGTTAATAACTTTATTGTGAGTATATATTTTGTAAATGTTTTAAATGATTTATGATAATTAAATAATAGAAATGTACTCCTTGTTGACCAATATGGATTCTAACAGTTACATTGACCTATATGACGATAGCTTACTCTAGATCTGCTGTGAATGATTTAGGGCTTTCTCGTTAGCTTTTTCAAACGCTAAATTTATGTTATACATTTTTTTGCAACTTGATATTGCTACCAATAAAACACTTAAATAAAGAAATCCAAAATGTTGAAAGATAGGGTAATTAAAATGTCATTGTCGTGCATTGTTTGTCGTAGTTTGAGATCTAGACCGGACATTTTGACTGTTGATCGTGACCAACCTCGGATGAGTCGAATACCCCGTATTCCTCGAACTATTGACCTGGTCCCCTGCTGTTCGAGTTATAGGGGTTTTACTGTACATATATTTTCATTGAATTAATACACTGTAGTTGAATTTTCTCATATAACCGCATGTTTATATATATTTTGTGTAGGGTATTGAAAACTCTATTTTGCATTGTGATTTTGTACTTGATATACAGTTTATTTGGTCATGACAATTTTTTTTTTTTTATCTACAGAGATGCAACTTTGATCTTTTGCTCCTGGATGAGACTTTTGACATTCGGAAGAGATACACTGTAATAGACCACCACATGTACCTCTTTCATCTTCGAAGGGATCATCCAGAACAGTATTTTGAAAAAGTTGAAAGCTTCATCGCAAGGCAGCCACGCGGGAAATGGATATTTAATGGTAAAAGTTTTATTATAGCTGACAATCAATATCAAGCAAAACCTGATTCTTCTACCCAGCCAGATCATTCAGTTGTAAAAGATATTTACTGTGATC
>NW_027188928.1:0-5504 GCF_041381155.1 Argopecten irradians | reverse complement strand
GATCACACTATAATGTTACTAGTGTGGTATACTACAGGATGTTAATGACGGTATAGTTCAGTGAGATCACACTATAATGTTACTAGTGTGGTATACTACAGGATGTTACTGACGGTATAGTTCAGTGAGATCACACTATAATGTTACTAGTGTGGTATACTACAGGATGTTACTGACGGTATAGTTCAGTGAGATCACACTATAATGTTACTAGTGTGGTATACTACAGGATGTTACTGACGGTATAGTTCAGTGAGATCACACTATAATGTTACTAGTGTGGTATACTACAGGATGTTACTGACGGTATAGTTCAGTGAGATCACACTATAATGTTACTAGTGTGGTATACAACAGGATGTTACTGACGGTATAGTTCAGTGAGATCACACTATAATGTTACTAGTGTGGTATACTACAGGATGTTACTGACGGTATAGTTCAGTGAGATCACACTATAATGTTACTAGTGTGGTATACTACAGGATGTTACTGACGGTATAGTTCAGTGAGATCACACTATAATGTTACTAGTGTGGTATACTACAGGATGTTACTGACGGTATAGTTCAGTGAGATCACACTATAATGTTACTAGTGTGGTATACTACAGGATGTTACTGACGGTATAGTTCAGTGAGATCACACTATAATGTTACTAGTGTGGTATACTACAGGATGTTACTGTGACGGTATAGTTCAGTGAGATCACACTATAATGTTACTAGTGTGGTATACTACAGGATGTACTGACGGTATAGTTCAGTGAGATCACACTATAATGTTACTAGTGTGGGTACTACAGGATGTTACTGACGGTATAGTTCAGTGAGATCACACTATAATGTTACTAGTGTGGTATACTACAGGATGTTAATGACGGTATAGTTCAGTGAGATCACACTATTAATGTTACTAGTGTGGTATACTACAGGATGTTACTGACGGTATAGTTCAGTGAGATCACACTATAATGTTACTAGTGTTATACTAGTGTTACTGACGGTATAGTTCTGAGATCACACTATAATGTTACTAACTGACGTTACTAACGGTATAGTTCAGTGAGATCACACTATAATGTTACTAGTGTGGTATACTACAGGATGTAACTGACGGTATAGTTACAGTGAGATCACACTATAATGTTACTAGTGTGGTATACTACAGGATGTAACTGACGGTATAGTTTAGTGAGATCAACACTATAATGTTACTAGTGTGGTATACTACAGGATGTAACTGACGGTATAGTTTAGTGAGATCACACTATAATGTTACTAGTGTGGTATACTACAGGATGTAAACTGACGGTATAGTTTAGTGAGATCACACTATAATGTTACTAGTGTGGTATACTACAGGATGTACTGACGGTAACTTTAGTGAGATCACACTATAATGTATAGTTGGTATACTACAGGATGTAGACGGTATAGTTAGTGAGATCACACTATAATGTTACTAGTGTGTGGTATACTACAGGATGTAACTGACGGTATAGTTCAGTGAGATCACACTATAATGTTACTTGTGTGGTATACTACAGGATGTAACTGACGGTATAGTTTAGTGAGATCACACTATAATGTTACTTGTGTGGTATACTACAGGATGTTCACTGACGGTTATAGTTTAGTGAGATCACACTATAATGTTACTAGTGTGGTATATACTACAGGATGTTACTGACGGTATAGTTCAGTGAGATCACACTATAATGTTACTAGTGTGGTATACTACAGGATGTTACTGACGGTATAGTTCAGTGAGATCACACTATAATGTTACTAGTGTGGTATACTACAGGATGTTACTGACGGTATAGTTTCAGTGAGATCACACTATAATGTTACTAGTGTGGTATACTACAGGATGTTACTGACGGTATAGTTCAGTGAGATCACACTATAATGTTACTAGTGTGATATACTACAGGATGTTACTGACGGTATAGTTCAGTGAGATCACACTATAATGTTACTAGTGTGGTATACTACAGGATGTTACTGACGGTATAGTTCAGTGAGATCACACTATAATGTTACTAGTGTGGTATACTACAGGATGTTACTGACGGTATAGTTCAGTGAGATCACACTATAATGTTACTAGTGTGATATACTACAGGATGTTACTGACGGTATAGTTCAGTGAGATCACACTATAATGTTACTAGTGTGGTATACTACAGGATGTTACTGACGGTATAGTTCAGTGAGATCACACTATAATGTTACTAGTGTGGTATACTACAGGATGTTACTGACGGTATAGTTCAGTGAGATCACACTATAATGTTACTAATACACAGGTGTTACTATAGTTCAGTGAGATATATAATGTTACTAGTGTGTATACTACAGGATGTTACTGACGGTATAGTTCAGTGAGATCACACTATAATGTTACTAGTGTGATATACTACAGGATGTTACTGACGGTATAGTTCAGTGAGATCACACTATAATGTTACTAGTGTGGTATACTACAGGATGTTACTGACGGTATAGTTCAGTGAGATCACACTATAATGTTACTAGTGTGATATACTACAGGATGTTACTGACGGTATAGTTCAGTGAGATCACACTATAATGTTACTAGTGTGGTATACTACAGGATGTTACTGACGGTATAGTTCAGTGAGATCACACTATAATGTTACTAGTGTGGTATACTACAGGATGTTACTGACGGTATAGTTCAGTGAGATCACACTATAATGTTACTAGTGTGGTATATACTACAGGATGTTTACTGACGGTATAGTTCAGTGAGATCACACTATAATGTTACTAGTGTGGTATACTACAGGATGTTACTGACGGTATAGTTCAGTGAGATCACACTATAATGTTACTAGTGTGATATACTACAGGATGTTACTGACGGTATAGTTCAGTGAGATCACACTATAATGTTACTAGTGTGGTATACTACAGGATGTTACTGACGGTATAGTTCAGTGAGATCACACTATAATGTTACTAGTGTGGTATACTACAGGATGTTACTGACGGTATAGTTCAGTGTATTTTACTCCTGTTACTAGTACTTTTTGCTGCACTAGTAACAGGAGTTTAATACAGCTACGGAAGTTGGTTCTATTGCTTTTAATCCTACCAATGACTTTAGGTGAAACCTTGGCCGGCTTTCTACTCCTGTATGTGTCCATGTTATATTGATTTATCGGGTCAAATGTTTTCTGTAAATACTATTATGAATCCAAAGAAATTCAACAGAAGAATACAATTTTTTTTAATTTTAAATCATGTATATAACAAAACACCAACAAGCTAAAATCGTGCACACATGTTACATAAGTCTTCAGTTGAAAAGATTCTGTTTTACATTTTGACAGGGTCTTTGTTATGGTCTTGATAAAGAATAACATCTTGTCTACAGGATTTCCCTAACAGCGGGCGTTGTGAGTTTAAAGCATTTAATTGAATGTTGGCCCACATAGATATTACACAAAACAACTTTGTTAACAAGTGGACTAAAAAGTGTCAAAGTAGCTGCGAACAATAACTTAATAACAGGCCCATGCCACGTTCAAATCGACACTTTTGTCAGAGGCGTCTATGTCCTGTACATTATGTAGGTATGCTTACATGCAGAATCCATGTTGCATTGGTAATTGTATTTACTGCCGGAGGTACAATGTTTTTAATAGCTGAAATTTATTTGCTGTTGATTCTTTTTAAACTTACCATTGACAAATCCGCTGGAAACTCTGTAGATAAACAACAGCTACGACGTTAAAGTTTTACGTGAGCACGTAAAAGAAAAAAAATCAACCAACATGAAAAAAGGTATTTGTCGTCTTATATATAAAAAAAAAATATTTTTCATACCTCACAAAAAATATTTCTTGTCTTACAAAAATGTTTCAGGTGAGCACGTTTAAGACAACATATTTTTCACAAAACATAAAATGAAATATTTTTAGTTCTACATTGAAAAAACATTTTTCGTGTCAGCTCTGTGCCGCAGTAAAAAGCAAATACAATAAAAATGTAGCCTAGATTCTCAGTAAAGATATTGATGAAAAATAGCAATATCACAACACCTGAACTTTCCATACTTACAAGAGGGAACTGAAAAGGAAATCCAGTCGACTTAAAGATAAACGAAGATAGAAATCAGAACGGTTATCTGTAATGTGTATCTTATCATTCAGTCCTGCCAATTGAAATACGTCTCATTATAAATACAATGCATATATGGTGTAATCCATCACATTCATCATTTGTATTTTATTTATTTTGTCGAACAATCACTAGGAAATCATCATCACTCTAATATTATTTATTTTGTCACCATCATGTTGTTGACTAGGAAATCATCTTCACTCTCAGATTATTTATTTTGTCACCATCATGTTTTTGTTGGCTAGGAAATCATCATCACTCTCATATTATTTATTTTGTCGAACAATCATGACCATGTTGTTGGGGCTAGGAAATCATCTTAACTCTCGAATTATTTATTTTGTCACCATCATGTTGTTGACTAGGAAATCATCTTCATTCCCGGATGACGTTATTCAAATGAAACTGAAATGCACACACTTCTGACAATGCATCGGATAAGAAAAATAATCCTTGTCAACCATTTTTTGTTCATATTTGTTAGCGAAGAGGGAATATATGCAAAGGGATTTACGTACACAAGAAAGTATGTTTGAGCAGAATTCCTCTTCCTCGACACTCATATAACCACTGTCGTTATATCCACCTTATAGCAGACCTGAAGACTCATGGTGCGACAACAGATAAGACCATCAATTTGATACTTCCATGTACATCACAAGAATAGAATGACGGTCCATGTAATGCTGTCTTTGAAGTTGGGCGTTGCTCTCTGTTATCTTCTTTTGATAAAAACTAACAAAAATTGTCAAAAACTCGAGAAAAAAACCGGTAAGAAGCTTATCAGTAGAATGAAAAGTAAATGCTCAATATCATTTAAGTAGGGACGAAGGGGAATAACTCCTACAAAGCGTTTCCCCATTACCGTATCCATACGGCCAAATATTGCGGAATTGCTTTTGTGAATTTAATCCATTTAATATCAATTTGTTTGCTGTGTTAATTGTTGCAGGATGACTGAAAATAGAAACTCTTGTTACAACCCACATTGAAATAATAACACACTTTGAAAAACTATTTCAAACTGCGTTGACTTGCACCAGATTTAACGCATTTTGAAATAATTTTTCAAAGTGGATTAAGAAGGTATATTGGATTTTTTATTCAAACTGCGTTTTTGTAAGTCCTTGTAAATATGTCTTTATCCCTTTAAATATGTATATTGCTATGTAGATGTTGGGGTTGCATAATGATATTAGAATCCATCTATTGATAAAAACTATTTTCATTACAACAGAGATGATAACACTCCAGCTCTGTAAAAGCTTTATAACTCATTCCCTTTTTAGTCGCTTTTGTCATACAATGTATTACAGTGATAAGTAATATAATCAAATCAGTATTTCA
>NW_027188927.1:0-5536 GCF_041381155.1 Argopecten irradians | reverse complement strand
TAAAGTTCGTCACGTATGAGACGCGTCTCTGCACATCACTTTTGCCGGCTTTCTGTTTCAAGGGGTTTTAATATATCACTCTGATGTTTTGCATATTTGTAGTCGGTATAAAAGTCTACAACACTGCCAATTTTCAGGGGCATATCTTTCAAAATGGCTGAGTATTTTCCCGCCAAAAATGACAGAAGAATCTTAATAAGTCGGTTTTGCCGCTTAAAAAGGTTTCCGACTTCCGGTACAAAGCGGTTTAAAGTTATGGTTATAATTTTTTGTACATTTATTGTCCGTAATATGATCTACAAAATGGCGGATTTTCAGGTGCGAAGTATTCAAAATGGCAAAGTAAATGCCCGCGAAAGTTTAAAACGATTTAATTTACAACACAACTTTGACCGTCTAATTTCAGACGATTTATCCATGTTGTTTTGAAATATTGATACGATTTTTTGCACAACCGTACACACGTGCATGTACTACATAATGGTGGTTTTATAGATGCACATAACTGTAAATTAACCTAAGTTTTTACCCGCCAAAAGTTTGACACGGTAAGATTTGAACATTTTTTTGCGTTCAACTTTGGCCACTTCCGGTACAAAGTGGTTTTTATATATCGCTTTGATTTTTCAATCGCAAAAAGTCTGGAAAATGCCTGACAATATGGCGTTTTTATGAAGTGGGAACCTCCCATAATGGCCGAGATTTTGCCCGCCAAATTTGACACGATTTATCAAGTTCCGTGTTAGGGCTATTTTTTCGGTAAATCTTGTTGTGAGCTAGAGCGCTAATTTTTTGTACAAAGATAGACAATTGCAAGCTGCACCACGAATCCTAGTCACATTTGCGAAAATTTCAAAAATGGCCGATATTTTGACCGACAAAGATTTTTGTGAAAAATGCTTTTGTGAGCTAGAGCGCTAATTTTTTTGTACAACGATAGATGGTAAAAAATGATGACAATTCCACAAAGTCCGGGTTGCATAACTTTAAAAATGGCCAAAATATGGCTCCGTAAAGTTCGTCACGTATGAGACGCGTCTCTGCACATCACTTTGCCGGCTTCCTGTTTCAAGGGGTTTTAATATATCACTCTGATGTTTTGCATATTTGTAGTCGGTATAAAAGTCTACAACACTGCCAATTTTCAGGGGCATATCTTTCAAAATGGCTGAGTATTTTCCCGCCAAAAATGACAGAATCTTAATAAGTCGGTTTTGCCGCTTAAAAAGGTTTCCGACTTCCGGTACAAAGCGGTTTTTTGGTTATGATTTTTTTGTACATTTATTGTCCGTAATATGATCTACAAAATGGCGGATTTTCAGGTGCGAAGTATTCAAAATGGCAAAGTAAATGCCCGCGAAAGTTTAAAACGATTTAATTTACAACACAACTTTGACCGTCTAATTTCAGACGATTTATCCATGTTGTTTTGAAATATTGATACGATTTTTTGCACAACCGTACACACGTGCATGCATATGTACTACATAATGGTGGTTTTATAGATGCACATAACTGTAAATTAACCTAAGTTTTTACCCGCCAAAAGTTTGACACGGTAAGATTTGAACATTTTTTGCGTTCAACTTTGGCCACTTCCGGTACAAAGTGGTTTTTATATATCGCTTTGATTTTTCAATCGCAAAAAGTCTGGAAAATGCCTGACAATATGGCGTTTTTATGAAGTGGGAACCTCCCATAATGGCCGAGATTTTGCCCGCCAAATTTGACACGATTTATCAAGTTCCGTGTTAGGGCTATTTTTTTCGGTAAATCTTGTTGTGAGCTAGAGCGCTAATTTTTTGTACAAAGATAGACAATTGCAAGCTGCACCACGAATCCTAGTCACATTTGCGAAAATTTCAAAAATGGCCGATATTTTGACCGACAAAGATTTTTGTGAAAAATGCTTTTGTGAGCTAGAGCGCTAATTTTTTGTACACAACGATAGATGGTAAAAAATGATGACAATTCCACAAAGTCCGGGTTGCATAACTTTAAAAATGGCCAAAATATGGCTCCGTAAAGTTCGTCACGTATGAGACGCGTCTCTGCACATCACTTTGCCGGCTTCCTGTTTAAAGGGGTTTTAATATATCACTCTGATGTTTTGCATATTTGTAGTCGGTATAAAAGTCTACAACACTGCCAATTTTCAGGGGCATATCTTTCAAAATGGCTGAGTATTTTCCCGCCAAAAATGACAGAATCTTAATAAGTCGGTTTTGCCGCTTAAAAAGGTTTCCGACTTCCGGTACAAAGCGGTTTAAAGTTATGGTTATGATTTTTTGTACATTTATTGTCCGTAATATGATCTACAAAATGGCGGATTTTCAGGTGCGAAGTATTCAAAATGGCAAAGTAAATGCCCGCGAAAGTTTAAAACGATTTAATTTACAACACAACTTTGACCGTCTAATTTCAGACGATTTATCCATGTTGTTTTGAAATATTGATACGATTTTTTGCACAACCGTACACACGTGCATGTACTACATAATGGTGGTTTTATAGATGCACATAACTGTAAATTAACCTAAGTTTTTACCCGCCAAAAGTTTGACACGGTAAGATTTGAACATTTTTTGCGTTCAACTTTGGCCACTTCCGGTACAAAGTGGTTTTTATATATATCGCTTTGATTTTTCAATCGCAAAAAGTCTGGAAAATGCCTGACAATATGGCGTTTTTATGAAGTGGGAACCTCCCATAATGGCCGAGATTTTGCCCGCCAAATTTGACACGATTTATCAAGTTCCGTGTTAGGGCTATTTTTTCGGTAAATCTTGTTGTGAGCTAGAGCGCTAATTTTTTGTACAAAGATAGACAATTGCAAGCTGCACCACGAATCCTAGTCACATTTGCGAAAATTTCAAAAATGGCCGATATTTTGACCGACAAAGATTTTTGTGAAAAATGCTTTTGTGAGCTAGAGATGGCTAATTTTTTGTACAACGATAGATGGTAAAAAATGATGACAATTCCACAAAGTCCGGGTTGCATAACTTTAAAAATGGCCAAAATATGGCTCCGTAAAGTTCGTCACGTATGAGACGCGTCTCTGCACATCACTTTGCCGGCTTCCTGTTTAAAGGGGTTTTGATATATCACTCTGATGTTTTGCATATTTGTAGTCGGTATAAAAGTCTACAACACTGCCAATTTTCAGGGGCATATCTTTCAAAAAAATGGCTGAGTATTTTCCCGCCAAAAATGACAGAATCTTAATAAGTCGGTTTTGCCGCTTAAAAAGGTTTCCGACTTCCGGTACAAAGCGGTTTAAAGTTATGGTTATGATTTTTTTTACATTTATTGTCCGTAATATGATCTACAAAATGGCGGATTTTCAGGTGCGAAGTATTCAAAATGGCAAAGTAAATGCCCGCGAAAGTTTAAAACGATTTAATTTACAACACAACTTTGACCGTCTAATTTCAGACGATTTATCCATGTTGTTTTGAAATATTGATACGATTTTTTGCACAACCGTACACACGTGCATGTACTACATAATGGTGGTTTTATAGATGCACATAACTGTAAATTAACCTAAGTTTTTACCCGCCAAAAGTTTGACACGGTAAGATTTGAACATTTTTTGCGTTCAACTTTGGCCACTTCCGGTACAAAGTGGTTTTTATATATCGCTTTGATTTTTCAATCGCAAAAAGTCTGGAAAATGCCTGACAATATGGCGTTTTTATGAAGTGGGAACCTCCCATAATGGCCGAGATTTTGCCCGCCAAATTTGACACGATTTATCAAGTTCCGTGTTAGGGCTATTTTTTCGGTAAATCTTGTTGTGAGCTAGAGCGCTAATTTTTTGTACAAAGATAGACAATTGCAAGCTGCACCACGAATCCTAGTCACATTTGCGAAAATTTCAAAAATGGCCGATATTTTGACCGACAAAGATTTTTGTGAAAAATGCTTTTGTGAGCTAGAGCGCTAATTTTTTGTACAACGATAGATGGTAAAAAATGATGACAATTCCACAAAGTCCGGGTTGCATAACTTTAAAAATGGCCAAAATATGGCTCCGTAAAGTTCGTCACGTATGAGACGCGTCTCTGCACATCACTTTGCCGGCTTCCTGTTTAAAGGGGTTTTGAATATATCACTCTGATGTTTTGCATATTTGTAGTCGGTATAAAAGTCTACAACACTGCCAATTTTCAGGGGCATATCTTTCAAAATGGCTGAGTATTTTCCCGCCAAAATGACAGAATCTTAATAAGTCGGTTTTGCCGCTTAAAAAGGTTTCCGACTTCCGGTACAAAGCGGTTTAAAGTTATGGTTATGATTTTTTGTACATTTATTGTCCGTAATATGATCTACAAAATGGCGGATTTTCAGGTGCGAAGTATTCAAAATGGCAAAGTAAATGCCCGCGAAAGTTTAAAACGATTTAATTTACATTTAATTTACAACACAACTTTGACCGTCTAATTTCAGACGATTTATCCATGTTGTTTTGAAATATTGATACGATTTTTTGCACAACCGTACACACGTGCATGTACTACATAATGGTGGTTTTATAGATGCACATAACTGTAAATTAACCTAAGTTTTTACCCGCCAAAAGTTTGACACGGTAAGATTTGAACATTTTTTTGCGTTCAACTTTGGCCACTTCCGGTACAAAGTGGTTTTTATATATCGCTTTGATTTTTCAATCGCAAAAAGTCTGGAAAATGCCTGACAATATGGCGTTTTTATGAAGTGGGAACCTCCCATAATGGCCGAGATTTTGCCCGCCAAATTTGACACGATTTATCAAGTTCCGTGTTAGGGCTATTTTTTCGGTAAATCTTGTTGTGAGCTAGAGCGCTAATTTTTTGTACAAAGATAGACAATTGCAAGCTGCACCACGAATCCTAGTCACATTTGCGAAAATTTCAAAAATGGCCGATATTTTGACCGACAAAGATTTTTGTGAAAAATGCTTTTGTGAGCTAGAGCGCTAATTTTTTGTACAACGATAGATGGTAAAAAATGATGACAATTCCACAAAGTCCGCGTTGCATAACTTTAAAAATGGCCAAAATATGGCTCCGTAAAGTTCGTCACGTATGAGACGCGTCTCTGCACATCACTTTGCCGGCTTCCTGTTTAAAGGGGTTTTGATATATCACTCTGATGTTTTGCATATTTGTAGTCGGTATAAAAGTCTACAACACTGCCAATTTTCAGGGGCATATCTTTCAAAATGGCTGAGTATTTTCCCGCCAAATATGACAGAATCTTAATAAGTCGGTTTTGCCGCTTAAAAAGGTTTCCGACTTCCGGTACAAAGCGGTTTAAAGTTATGGTTATGATTTTTTTGTACATTTATTGTCCGTAATATGATCTACAAAATGGCGGATTTTCAGGTGCGAAGTATTCAAAATGGCAAAGTAAATGCCCGCGAAAGTTTAAAACGCGAAAGTTTAAAACGATTTAATTTACAACACAACTTTGACCGTCTAATTTCAGACGATTTATCCATGTTGTTTTGAAATATTGATACGATTTTTTGCACAACCGTACACAC
>NW_027188926.1:0-5571 GCF_041381155.1 Argopecten irradians | reverse complement strand
CTACTATAAAAAGCAGCTGTAACGGTTTTCGAGGTTCAGAACAGCAGACAGCGTAAGGGAGGCAACTCGTATAGAAAGGTAACTTTAGGCATTTTTTCATAAGTACTTCGGTACAATTTTATTAGTATATTTCGAGTTGCCGATTAGTTAATAAGCTTTAAGCATTTGTTAGGAATTATTAGATATTTATTTAGGTTTAGTTTAGCTAGGATAAATGTGTGAAATACGTAAGGTATAAGCACATATGATAGTTTTCGGATAGGTTAGGAATATAAAATTATTAGATAGGATAATCGTGGAGTACGTAATGTACAAGCAAAATGATAGGTATATATAGTAGTTCAGTGTGGAGTACGTAATGTACAAGCACATTTTAGGGATTCTTTAGACAGTAGGTTAGTTAGTTTATTATAGGATAAGCTGTATAGCGATTTGTTAGATTTTTCATAGTGGTACGTTTTATAAGTATCAATTAGAATATAACTATATATATCATTAATAGCTGTTCTGTTCCGTACTATGGTGTGTATGGTGTGAGCTGGGGATATTTTGTATGTTTATATTATTGTCTATATTGTTTGACATTTGATATGTGTAATAAACCAAATCAATTTTACAAAGTTGTCGATCTTTCCATCCACCTCGCAAAACTACAAAAGTAAAAATACAACACTTTCAATGCACAGGTTTTAATTTTACATGTACAAATAAGAGCTGAAAATGATTTTTGGCAGTACTGCCAACAATCATTTATTTACATCAATAGTGAAGTGAAATGAGTACATACGGTGAGACCATGAAGCCAAATTGTGGTCTACAATTTCATTACACATTTTTACAATGTTTTTAGTAATTGTAAAGTGACTTCTGTAGGTATGTTTTCATTTAAACATATTTAAGGCATAAAAACAACAATTTTACAGTACAAAATTTCTGTGTTATAACTAACGTTTATAAGTCATCTTAAGCCATTTGAATGATTTTTACAGCTTTATTCACCAAACCTTATGGTTTTTAATTAATTAATGATGAAAAAATAGCGTGTCAAAATTATCGCTCAGTTACGGCACATATAACTTTAACAGAAAGAAGAAGAGAAGAGTAACTTGTAAGATGAGTGAAAAAAAAGAAAGATAAAGACAATAAGAGCAGAAAAAAATAAAAACAAAGAAAAAATGTAACATTATTTAAGCACACAACTTTTTATGCATGGTACTCTCACATATTTACTTGATATACATTTTCATCCATACACTTTCTTTTTTCCTGCAGTTTCACATGTACATTTACAGTGTATACCATATATTTCTGTCATATACATTTTTTTGATAACATTTCCTCTTTGACAGGCCCCATTGCAGTGTCATAAGATGTTTTGAACCAGAAACCATGAATCATTTGTTCTATTTTTGGTTTGCTTGTTTGACTGCTTTTATTATTCCAAGTGATACCAAGGATTGACTGGCTACATTTTGTTTACTTTTTCATCATGCTCCTTAATCATGTGCTAATGATGTTGAAAACAATTTTATTAGTAAAATATGGCTGTTATGTTTAAGACAGCAAACTATCTTTGAGAGTATAATTTCTTTCTAATAATTCATTATAAGTATCAATTATTGATGGATATTAGACATACAGGTGTCTTTTAAGACAAAAATATAATATTACTGGTGATTCAAAATAAAATTATTTTGTTTTCTTTTCAATTTCAATTCAAAATATTTTATTGATCAACAAAAGGAATCGATTATTTTCTTTTCCTTTGTGTCTAACTGATATTCAACACATGAATCCACGAACAGGTGTTGTTTTATTTGAATTGTATTTGAAGATGCCTAAGAATTCATTCAGTTAAATGTTAATTCATAGTAGGTACGAAATATTCAAATCTATTTTTTCAACGTTTATGTCATGAACATCATTGTCAAATCTTTAATCAGTGTTAAAATATTTGTCATAAGTTTCAGCAATTCATTTCTTATGTGTACATATTTTGTGCTAGCTGACAATGTCTTAAATTGTAATATTATTTTTTTAGGATTTTCTTAAAAAAAATATCTATAAATTTGTTTTCAAACTGAAATAAGCTGATTCAGCAAACCTCTGTATTATAAATAACATCTCCGGAGGGCATATCTTTTTTTTGTATATAACAATACTTTTTTGTACAGGAAGCTGAAGCCAATATATCACACCAGCTCTTCTACAGCTGTACTCACAGGAGTTTGAAAATTTGTATATGAAAAAATTATGGTGTTTTAAATTATATATTTATATATATTTAGCTAAGCTTATTTCAACAATATTTAGTACACATACATGTGCAGGGCTGCATACTTGATAACAACATTTATGTAGATGTATTTTATCAGAAACATGGACTTGTAACCTTCAAAAATCTGTTTATCTTTACACCACTGTAAGGATGTATACTGTAACGCACAATCGCGTCACGTCCGGATTCTCTCGTCAACATAACGAGTCGTAGTCACAGACTACTACCCTTGAAGATGTTCGTAGGACACAATGTCAGCTGGTACCAAATACCAGGAATAGCTTTAGAGGTTCTGCACCCAAGCTTGTCAACACAGCCTTTAAAGCTAAAAAGGAGCTTAGTTATCTCCTCTTTATAATAGAGGAGAAAGTGTAAAAGGAGCGGGTTGGTGTGATTTGTCAATCGGAACACACCTCGCCCACTTCTTCGAACATAGGAGAAAATGACGAGGTGATCCGATTGGTGATTTGTACATATTGTAACGCACAATCGCGTCACGTCCGTATTCTCTCGTCAATATAACGAGTCGTAGTCACAGACTACTACCCTTGATGTACGTAGGACACTATGTCAGCTGGTACCAAATACCAGGAATAGCTGTAGAGGTTCTGCACCCCGAAGCTTGTCAACACAGCCTTTAAGGAAAGAGCTCAGTTATCTCCACTTTATAATAACTGTCTCAGCCAGCAATAGGTCAATATTTGGTAGAATGAGAAACTATGTATCTCAATAGCTTCTCATAATATAAACCCAATGCAAGAACAACCAGTAACTCCAATATAAAAGACAAATGTTGATTATTGATAAAACAGTAATAATTTAACAAGATATACATGTATTTACAGAATACTCTCACATTCTTATTATCACTCCATAACTATGATTACAGAATATACAACAGATCAATCCTAACTATTCCAACAATATGCCATATATTCCAAATAACAACTGGTCTAGTTATTTCTAAAGGATGCCAATAACGGTTGGTGATGCCATCAATTCCCTTCGTCTGTCCACACTTGGCCAACTATATCGGTGATTACACCGAATGTCCACAACACAAAACACGTGTACAAACGACACGCCCCCAATGAATCTAAACAAACAGTAGTGATGACACCAACTGCCGACCGACTCTCTTAAGTTCTAAATTATTCCAAATATTCAGTAAATAGCATTGAATTAATATCCACAAGACTAGCCTTTTTGCCTTATAAAATGATTCCTAATAATAATAGAATAAATCCAAATATTGACCACGGCGACACAGAACCCGGTGTGACCCGGAGCAGATCTAATGCAAAACTGATCTCCGGCTGAATGAAGAGTTTTTACGTACCGTGACGCTAAATATAACGTTTCGGGGCACGAGAAAAAGATAGGAAATGGAGTAGAAGAGCAGAGTATATAGAGAAAGCATAGTGTGAGGAGTCGTCTGCTATACCTATATAGATCTATCTATTAATTTGGAAGACGACTCCTAGATTCTAAAATGTCCTACCATGGCATCGTCTAGCAGTAAACTAGCCCTACCCATCAAGAGCAGGGGGAAAGGAAGGAACCTAACCTATCAATTTGGTATATAGATTCTATAAATTTTGAAGCCTTTCTAATTTATCTATGTGAAAATATCTAAACTATGGACCTGAACCTATACCTAACCACTGGGACGGCGTTATAACACCTACTCTTTGATCTCCGGCGCGGAAGTCCGCCTTTTATAGCCTTTGATCGTATCCCTCGCTCCGCCCCTTTTTACCATATATGGAGCATCGTATCCCAAATTCGTATTCCCTCGCTCCGACCCCTATTACCATATATAGGAGCATCGTATCCCCACGAACGTATCCCCGGACCGATGCACTCCGTTTCTCTTATTACTAATTCTATAGTAAAAGAGTTCGCTTCCGCTATTAAATATAGTTATAACAAATACATTCATAATAACATTTAGTAAACACATCCTAATCAGAAACATCGTTTCAATACTTATAAATTATAGTTATAAAAACTATATAGTAAATATATTTCAGCTTATAAAACATGCCGAAATCGACAAATAAATAAGTATCGTCACTGGTTCACTGCGGCTCCGCCATTTCACGAGAGTTTGACCGAGGGAACGAGATGAACGCTGTGGCAAACCCTTCCCGCCCAATACTGTGCTATTAAACCTTTAACTGAAAGAAAGATTGGAACAGTTTATGTTTCTGACAAGGTATTGTTACAATCTTAGCTAATCTTAACTACTATACAATATCTAAAAACCTTACACTTTCTCTCCAGTGACTGTTCACCTCTCGGCCTTGTTGACGTCAATAACAACAAAGATAGGCGTCGATACTAAATTTCAGTATGCCACGCCAAAATTACTTAAAATACAAGTAATATATAAAAATACATTACAATTTAGACGGAACCTAAGCCAACATGGCACTTACACCTTGTTCTTATCGCTATTATCTTGTTCACATTTACAATGAATACCGATGTGTAAAAACTCTCAGACACAAACAATTTAACATGCCGTACAATCATGCAGTCAAAACATCAGCTGATTTTACGATCAGCTGATCAGTCACACGTACTCGTTAAAACAACACCGGGTATTAGATAAACTATAAAACGGATTCTAGAATAACCATTACCAGTAAATATTTGCAATACATATAGCATAAAAGATGCTACTCATTATATTCAAATAATGAATTTACAGGATATAATTAACTGTGCTCACTCTACTGTAATGGATAGCATTTTGGGCCATTTTTGCTAATAGAAGACACTAATTGCTAAAAGGTAAAAATAATCATTTTAGCATTTTTTGCTAAGCCATTTTTTTGCTGAAGAAGGAGAATAAATTTGTAGTTTCATTTTTTTCATTCTAAAATACCTGAGCTATCAAATCCATATGCTTCAAGATGGAATTTAAGTTCCTAAAACATTTGTCATTCCAAGTGTTACACTGAAAAAAAAAATGGCCTGGTTATGGCCTTGAGGAATATAGGGAGGGATATGTGGAAGATTATGAAAATATCATGTTCTTTTATTATTTTTTAGTTTACTTTTAGCAATTTAAAGCATTGCAAATTTTGCCCTATGCGCTATTGTAGATATCGTAATTTTGAATAGACAAATAAGTGACTTTGTTGGGCACTAGGTGTGTTCTGCTAAAAAACATATCTTTTTTTGCTAAAAGATAAAGAAAGATTTTAGCAACTTTTCGCTAAGGCATTTTTTTATCTAGAGTTTACCAGAGATTAACATTATTAAGCATCATAAACTATATGATC
>NW_027188925.1:0-5607 GCF_041381155.1 Argopecten irradians | reverse complement strand
AATATGGGACCATATTTTGCATTTCAAGTTATGAATTGATAAAGGCTGATTGTATGATATATTCACAAGAATGATATCTTTTCTTTTGATTGAAATATTCGTCAAATAAAATGGACCCATATGGATCATGTCCGAGTTTAAACAAAGGATGGACCCAGACACTCAGATAGGGTCATCTACTTCACAAAAGAAACTCCTGTTTTCAATTTTTGGTGGAAATGTATCAGATATTATTTTATATGCATGATGGTATTAGGGATTTCTAGCAGATTTTTCATAGAGTAATTTATAGGAATCATTGTGGTTTATGAAGGGGAAAAGGCGACAGCAGATCACCAAGTAAGTATCCAAATACATTAATTTAAGCATTTAGTGCCAGTCTGTCTGTTAAAATTTAGCTGACTTCATCAGTTGCATATTGAACATCCAAGAAACGATTTTATAGTTCGAATCTGATAGTAGTAATGAGGCTTAATTCAACTTAATTCGACATCACAAACGGAAACTCCCAAAGGCTTTGCTTTTGGTTTTGTTATTGGAGTAGCATTCTTGTCACAGAAATGCGAATCATTGAGGAATTTGAAGGGTGAAAGGCGACCGCAGAATACCAACCACGCTTCCAAATACCACAATGCAAACATTTTCTGTCAGTCTATATGTTAAATGTTAATATACCTGTCTTCACTTACTCTGAAGACCACTCGTAGGTTTCACATTCAAGAAAAGACCTAATTCGACTTAACAATATATGTTGCCGTGATAATACTTCAATTCGCATTACAGTTAACATCCTCAAACTTACATGAAACCGGTATCATCGTCCATAGCGGCTTCCAACCATCCTTAATGACCCATCCCCATTTGTCAGGACTCAGTTAGTCCATGATCGCTTTGGTTGCATTTCCCCATCAATATACTCCCTGATATGTTGCACTTTTGGTGTGCTGCGCAAATGCACCTGTAGTTGGCGGGATCATGTCCAGTGTTCTGCCTTTCTATGTAAACATCTATGGTTTTAGCATAATTTTAGCATACATGAGCAGTGCAAACTTTTCTAATGTACTGAAAATCTTACTTGGTATATGCTTCATTTGCTTCTCCGTATATCTCATATGTATCCCAAGCAGTTTTCGTGTATTGTGTATTAAATGCCGATACAGCGACACATCTGGTGTAGTCATCGAATAAGTTGGTTCCGAGTTCCGAGTTCCGTTTAAGAATTTTGTTTTTTAAAATAAAATTTTAAAAAATCAGTTTATGTAATTTGAACATATTACAAATTTTCTCTCTTGTGCTCAGTCATTTTTTTCCATTTTTTTTTTGTAATTCCAAAGAACATCTATTTCCGTTTATGTAAAACGGAACTCGGAGTTCCGTTTAAGGAAATTTTCTATCATTATAGATAAAATCATTCTATATGCCTAAGACATATGAGAAATGTTGCCTGTTGCCTTTTTTAATGGATTAATATTGGTGAAATCCACTTTAATTTAGGTTTTTCGATCAACTCCCATTTCCGAGTTCCGTTTAAGTAAAACGGAACTCGGAACCAGTTCCGAGTTCCGTTTAACGAAATTCTCTATGATTTTAGATAATAGTTGTCAATGTGCTTTGCACATATTAGAAATGTTGCCTGATGACTTTTCTAATGGATTAGTATTGGTAAATCCACTTTAATTTAGTTTTCGATCAACTCCCAGTTCCGAGTTCCGTTTAAGTAAAACGGAACTCGGAACCAATATAAAGCCAACAGACAATATTTCTAATATGTGCAAAGCAAATTGACAACTAATATCGAAAATGATAGAGAATTTCCTTAAACGGAACTTGGAACTAATTTCTCAGTGCCACAAGCGGATGCAGTATCCTGCGCAGGGATGTATCGATAATTCAAACTTTCAAAGGCCACCCATACTTCGCTGATGCTGAATTTGGTAACAGCTGCTAATACTAAGGCATCAACTTCTGTATCTGTCCACTGTTTGGATGGTAAATTTTTCATACACTTCGTTAACAGCATCTGTCTTATGGAGGATCATCCTCGTGTAGCCTTCCTTATGATTGCAGTGCGAGAGAAGTACAGATAAGGCAGGAAAAACATATTGTGCGTAGTTTTCGAATGTTATGACACAACCTAATCTGAGGATGTTTACTATAATTGCTCCGTCGAATCTTCTGTTTCCAGAGGTTCCACAAACGTCTTGAGGTAATAAGACCAGATTTCAAACCTTAAGTTGAGAGAATGATGGTGGACAGGCGTGGTTCTCAGCTAGCTCTTGACTGGCAAGCGATATAAAGTCTTAAGAAAAGTGTTGGGATTATGTTTTTCAATGAGGATACTTGCAAACTTGTTTAAGATGTTCTCTCTTGCGGATGGTTGGCTGAATTTGGCCAGTTTGTTCTTTTTAATTGGCTCTGCAATTGCGTTTGATCTGTCCACGAGGTGATCTTTTAGTAAAGGCCTTAAAATTGTTGATTGCCTTTAAATTCATTGTCTATATTCTGAAACTGTCTGACTATCAACGAGTCTCTTATGGGGCCATAGTCGAGTCTTACAAGATCACGACTCTATTTAGTGGATTCCAGTTAAAAATCATCAACCAATTTTCGGGCATGTTTGACAAACGCGTTATTCGGTGTGATGAATTGTTTTGTTCTATGTGTTTATTTATGGTTGGTGGGGTTTTTAGTGGATGTTTCGAATTCCGTTGAGATTATGACTATTTCTGGTACTGCAACTCACAGTTTAGAGATTTAGTTTAAATTCAATAGCACATCATTCGCTCTTGATAATAGCATTGGTTTGATCATGAGCCAGGGCATTGCAAAGGACGAAAATTGCCGTTTTGTGCATGGATGCATTTTTCACAGTACAACCGTATTTATGACATGGGCAGGTAACCATATCGCATATTTTGTGTGATCTAGTCTAAAAAAACATGTACAAAATGTAGCTAGTTTTCGTTAAACATTATATTGTTCACAATTACCCTGTATATGCGAGAAGCACGTGCTGACAAAAATGCAGAACGATAGAATACATCAAAAAAAATCTTGGTTATTTAAGATATTGTGTACCCAAGAATTTAAAATAAAGCATATGTTTCTGAAACATCTAGATAATTATGACCACCTTCGTTATTTTTAAGATAATGCTGGTTAGGCATGACAAAAACAATTCCGAATAACATCTTATTTTAAATGTTCGCTAAATGACTGGTATTTTTAAGTTTTGGCGGAAGTTCAATATGGCGTCCATTTTGACTATGGCACAACCGGAAGTGCGTCCAATATTAGAAAAAGTCTTGCCTATTATGGAATGGTACCTGGGATCATGTTGAAAACGATAAGCCACCAAAGAATAGAAGAAAAAAAAGTTATGTTGAAAATTGGACCCTGATTTTGGGAAATGCAATTAATTCACCTTTTTAGGCAGCCATTTTTAATTCTGGTGGCATTGAAATTTAATCATTTGGAATCTATCATACCACACGCATCATTTCCTGCATTTTGGAAACACTTTTGTAGCATTTAAAGGGACAATTCAGTCTAAGAGAACATTAAAATTTGTACATATATCGGAAAAAAACCAGTTCTAATAGAAATTAGATCAGTCAGTTTAACTGTGATATGCCAGTTAGCCCATGGTGGTGAAATGTGTGTGAAATGTTCAACCTCGCTCGCTGTCCGCGATTACACATTGTAGTCGAACATCTTGTATGCCGAACCCTGTCCCTTGCTCGTAGAGTAATGCAACTCTTGTCTAGAACTGCTCAAATCGCTCTGACAGTAGTGTGTTTACCTTATTAGGAGAATTATCTTGCCTCAAAATCATTTTATCACCTCCTCAGTTGTTATGTAGTTCATTTGTTTAACTTGCGTTACTTTGGCTCGGGTATGAGTACAGCGTACTTATTGTATATAAATATCTGCTTAATCGTATCGATCAACGATTTGTAATTACAACGATATCGATTAAAATACTAAACAATGACATGGAATTTGTCAATACCTTATGTTATATGTTTCATAAGAAATATAGAACAATACATTTATGCCATAGTTTGCTTCTTGATTATGTAAAAGAATTAACTTGAGAGAATTGTCTCTTTAACTGATATTTGACAATCCTATATCGAATTTTCTATTTTAGCGAAAATTCTGAATGGCGGCCATCTTGAATGGCGCATTAAGTTAAAAATAGACATGATTTCAGGTGGCTTCTAATCTTAATTTACCTATAATATATTTATCTAGAAGCATACTAAGTTTCATGCTTGTAACCAAAATAGCACATTTTTTATGTATTTGTGCACAAATCCACTGAGCTATTGGAAATGTAGAATGCCTTCAGAATCTTGAATTTCTGAGGACAAAATATTTTGAAAAAAACCTGTCAGAAATATTTTCGTGTTCATAGTCATCTCGCCCAAAGAGCACAGCAAAGCTAATTTTATATGAATACTGGGACGAAATAGCGCTTTCAAGTGATGTATCAAGGTGTAAATAAATGATATGAAAAAAAAGTACACGTGGTATAAAGATTATCCAAACATGACCCTTTATAGGATGTTGTCAGATCCTCAATTAACGGAGTGGTTATATGTATCTGCATTTTAAACAGGTATTGTTATGTACCCCATTTCATTGTGTCCATCGTTGAGTTACATAACCACAACTAGCTTCAGGCATCAATTGTCTCCTACAATGAATTGCCCGTTTATTTGCAGATTGTTTCCCAGGGAAATACGGTGAGAGATGTCAGTTCACTTGTCCAACCAACTGTAAAAATGGATGTAATATCACCTCTGGATACTGTACAGGTGTGGGCTTGGAATTTTAATAGTTTGTATGTCATATGTAGCAACATAATAAATGGAGAAAAACAATGGTATATAGCAAAGGAAAGTATGGTGAAACGTGTCAGAACAATTGTCCAACCAACTGTAAATACGGCTTATGTAAAATCAACTCTGGATACTGTACAGGTATGGGTAGTAATCATCATTTACATATATCATCCCAAGCATCTGTTTAAATGTAACGTTTAATAACCTTATACAAATGTTTAAATACAAACTAGTGACAAAGTAATTACGATACAATTCAGGAAGATAGAGAGGTGTTTGTTTCTGAATAGGCATAACGATCCAATAGGATATAACAAGTGTGCATCTTCAAAGAGTTTTGTATTTGCAATGGGTACCGCTCATTGAACTGTGGAGAAGATCGAACGAAAGAAACGACATCAAAATTTTGATGTTAAAATTTACAGAATGTACCAGTGGGCAGTTCGGTGATTACTGTGAGCTGTTCTGTTCTTCGAACTGTCTCAACAGGCAATGCTATAGAGAAAACGGAACCTGCCATGGTGAGTGACTTTACCAAAACCTCGTTATCTAAAAATAAATGCTGATTTTGAAACACATTACTAGTTCACAAATCATTGCTATCAACTGTTCTGTTTTTCTTGTCCATAGACAATGAGGAAACCAATTTAATCAAATGTGTCAATTGATTTGTATCTGCTACATGTATATATTGTCATTGCGTAGTCATAGGACTTTACCTTGCGAAAAAAGAACATCTTATTAATCCAATCCGATT
>NW_027188924.1:0-5650 GCF_041381155.1 Argopecten irradians | reverse complement strand
AGTCCTATTTTCATCTCGACCAGTTCTCCTTCCTTCTCTAGTTGAGTCTGTTGTAGTGTCTCCACCTTGTTATTAAGTTTCTTTATCTCCTTCACACGTTTCTGCTCAAATGGCGACTGATATTTCCCTCGTCTTGATTTGGAGACTAACATCTGTGACAAGGTTCGCTCAGGTTTTACTCTCTCTTCTGAAACATACAAACAGTTATGAAAAACTCCTTTTAAGGCCTACTATCTTTCTGGAGCAAAACATAAAGGTTTCTAAAAAACATAAATAACATCAGAAAATATCAACCGATAGCCTAAGAGGAGGTTACAACACCAAACATATGCATGATTTCCTGCGTAATATATGATAACACTGGAGAGTCGCTTTGCTGTTTTGCCGTTCGGCGCAGTAATAGTCAACTACCGCACGGTAGTTAGGACGACTGCGGGAAACATAAGACGACCCGCGTTATGAAAATTAACATTTTATATATTTTAATCAAATTGTTCAGAAGGTGATGGTATGTGTAGTAGTAACGGTAAGCTTATTCTCTTTTGCGACTCCTCAAATTTTATAGATCTCGTTTTACAATCCCATTTGAAAAAAAACTAAATTTATGAAACTTGTGTTATGTATGACACTAAATACATGTAGTTATGAGATAAGGGAGATAACTCCTATAGCTTTTTTTTATCAATACATCCTATGAAGGTCATATCATTGATTTAGGTTATAGAACTTTCTAGAATTTAATCATGTATAAACAAATATGTTTGTAAACATGTTGATTTTAAGTAGAGATCTAGAATGATCTATTTCCAGAAAGTTATGTGTGTTTACTTGTTTACTGTTTTTAGTTAGATATTTCTAGAAGTAGAAGGTTCTCCAATATTCTTGAATTACGGTTTAGCTATATATACTCCAGCTGTCCAAGGCTAATCAGAACTGTAATGAGACCTGTAATAAGACATACCAAGAATTGTACAGCGCCATATAAGATTCTATTGGGAGAGCTATTGTGACTTTATCTGTGGATTATTACAACACTTTGTGTGGATTTATTCATATTGCCTGGAACTTTACAAATCATCTGTGGACATTCAATTTCCTTGTGGATTTGTGATTATTGTTAATTTGAAACCTGGAAGGATCAAGGATTATACCAGGACATTCGCATACAGATAAGTAACACTTTAAATCATCGTACTACTCTGGTACCACCACCAATTACTTTAGACATTGTAAACCATCTCTGTATAATATTGTACATATAATTAAACTGTGTTTTGAATTTAGCTGCTGGTTTCTCCTTTCTGTTATTCGTTAATGTAACAGAATTGGGGGCTCGTCCGGGATCGATATTTAATTTGTGAAATCTAACTTTGAAAAATTAATTAAGAAATTTTCAAAATTTGTGTACAAACTTTGAGTTTACATTTGAAACCAACAGCTAGATAAATATGACTACTATGCAGGTAGAACAGTTTGTTAAAGCGCCATCCCTGGAAGTTCTTTTGCAAGTTAGTAAGAAGGATTTACTGTTATTGGGTAAACATTTAGGCATAGCTATCAAAACTAATTTGAGGAAAGCTGAAATTAGGAATGTAATTATAAGATATTTTGTTGACAATGACAAATTTGACTCTAGTGCATTAGATAGTATAGAGGAAACAGTCAGCTCAGAAATTCAAATTAGACAAATGGAACTTGAACATGAAATGAAACTAAGACAAATGGAAATAGAAAAAGAGTTAAGAGAAAAAGAAATTGAAAGAGAATTAAAAGAAAAAGAGATTGAGAGAGATCAGATGTTAGAGCTAGAGAAGCAGAAAATTCAAGCTGAAACAGAACTTAGAATGAAAGAATTAGAGCTAGCTTCTCAAGACAGTTCAAGTAATCTAACTTTTAGGGGTTTACAAGGAAACAGAGGTTTTGATGTCAGTAGAAATATTAGGTTAGTTCCTCCTTTTCAAGAGAAAGAAGTTGACAAGTATTTTCTACATTTTGAGAAAATAGCTGACGGTATGAAATGGCCTGAAGATAAGCTTACAATGCTTCTTCAAAGTGTCTTGATTGGTAAAGCTAGAGACATTTATTCTTCTTTATCTGTAGATGAGATTTCAAATTACCAAGTAGTCAAGAAAGCTATTTTGAAAGCTTATGAGTTAGTTCCTGTAGGCTTACCGCCAGATATTTCGAAACTCGAGAAAGAGAGATGAAAACAAACTCATGTAGAATTTTGCCAGCAGAAAAGGAACAATTTTTTAATAGGTGGTGTGATTCTAAAGAAATTGATGAGGATTTCGGTAAATTGAGGCAATTAATTGTTTGATAGAGGAGTTTTAAACGTTGTGTCCACATAAACATAAAAACTCATTTAGATGAGAGAAAAGTTGAAACACTCAGTGAAGCAGCTACAATGGCTGATGAATACGCTCTCACCCACAAAGGCTCATTTGTTAAAAACAGTTCTCAAGACAAAAACAGTACCACAGGTACTAGTAAATTTGGTCAGCCTAGGAACCCAACCTTTAGTGGCCCTTCTAACGACAAACCTAAATTAGGTGATAAGACTAAGACTGATTCTAAAACAGATCACAGGGCAGGTGTGGGGTCTCCTTCTGGTCCTGTTTTGTAATTACTGCAAGAAAGTAGGCATACTATGTCTGAATTTTATTCTCTCCAGCGTAAGGAGCAAAGGCGTAAACAGTCAGTTCCTTCTGTGTTAGCTATGTCAAAGCCTAGTCAGAAACTTAGTGATATTGTGGAAGATTCTAAAGTGTCTGTTGAGATTAAGAGCTCAGAGTCTGATAGTGTCTTGGAGAAGTACTCTCCCTTCATTTCTGAAGGTTTTGTTTCACTTACTAGTGATATTACCAACTTGAAACCTGTGAAGATTTTGCGAGATACTGGGGCTTCTCATTCTTTGATATTAGATGGCGTAGTGCCTTTGTCTGAGGAGACCTCATGTGGTAGTAGTGTTTTGCTTCAAGGTGTAGAGTTAGGTTTTGTTAATGTGCCTCTCCATTGTGTTTATTTAAAGTCAGACTTAGTAACTGGGCCTGTCACCATTGGTGTTAGACCGGAACTTCCCATAGAGGGCGTGTCGCTCATTTTAGGCAATGACTTGGCTGGAGAGAAAGTTAGGGTAGATCCCTTAGTGTCCAGTATCCCTGATAAAACAGATGATGCTGAGACTATTCAACAGGAATTTCCTGGTATTTTCCCTTCTTGTGCTGTAACTCGTTCAATGAGTAAGAAGGTTTCTGATGTTGCAGTAGTTGAGGATCATTATAGTCCAGGGTTAGGTGACACTTTCTTGGCTCATGATATAGAGGATATCGGGGGCAAGTGTGATCTTTTGAGCAATCCTGTAGACTTTGATAGTGATGGAGTTGTTCCTAACAAGGGTACTTCTTTGTCTGACATGATGAGCAAATCATCTTTGTCTAGAGAGGAGCTTATAGTAGAACAGGAAAAAGATCCTGAAATCTCCTTACTGTGTAATCGGGCTTTGAGTGAGGAAGAGGCGGAGAAAGTCCCGGTTTGTTACTTCCGTAGGTCAGGTGTGTTGATGCGCAAGTGGCGCCCCCCTGATGTGTCTCCCGAGGAAGACTGGAAGGTTGTCAATCAAATAGTTGTCCCACCGAGGTATAGGCAAGATATTCTGAGTTTGTCTCATGATGTACCTATGGCAGGGCATTTAGGTGTGACCAAGACTTATAACAGGATCTTAGATCACTTCTTTTGGCCCAAGTTGAAACGGGATGTGGCTGATTTTTTGTAGGTCTTGTCATACTTGTCAGGTGGTAGGGAAACCTAATCAGAAAATCCCTGTGGCACCTTTGCACCCCATTCCAGCATTTGAGGAACCATTTAGTAGAGTCATTATAGACTGTGTAGGTCCTCTACCCAAAACTAAGTCTGGGAATGAGTATCTTTTAACTATTATGTGTGCTTCCACACGCTTTCCTGAAGCCATTCCACTCAGGAATATTAAAGCCCCTAACATAGTCAAGGCTTTGGTTAAATTCTTTACATTGGTTGGTCTTCCAAAAGCTGTCCAATCGGACCAAGGTTCGAATTTCATGTCTGGTATTTTTCAACAAGTCATGTACCAGCTCCAGATCAAGCAGTATAAGTCTAGTGCTTATCATCCAGAGTCTCAGGGTGCTTTAGAACGTTTTCATCAGACATTGAAGAATATGATGAGATCTTATTGTTTTGAAAAACAAAAGAGATTGGGACGAAGTATACACATGTTGTTGTTTGGCGTTAGAGAATCTGTAAATGATGAGATCTTATTGTTTTGAAAACAAAAGAGATTGGGACGAAGGTATACACATGTTGTTGTTTGGCGTCAATACTATATGTACTTGGATATCAATGAAAAGTTTCCATACTTACATGTACATCTATTGAACTAAAGCCTCCTTATATTAGCTCAAGCAGACGAAAGTGCACAGGTAAGGAATTCACCGCATAAGGATGTCTTACCGGATATTGGGGGCAAATCTTATTATAGCGAACCGTTCTAAATCCGGGTAGTCACAAATATTTTAACGTGAATACATGTAAATCACAATCTTCTGCTCCTGTTTTTGATAGAGAAATTATACCATTTGTCAGCGGTGGAGCATCTTTAAAGTATATATATTGTAACATATTGTGTCCTGCTAATAAACTCATTACCAACGGTCCAAACCGAACCTGAAAATAACACACATTTTGTTTATTAAAATTGGCGAGAGAATTCGGAGTAACTTGCCACAGGTAAGCCAAGTTACGTACAAGATCCCCGGGAACCTAAGCGAGACCCAACCTTGGAACATCATGACTGTTGCCACAAATTTGCTTCGCATTTCAACAATGGATACCACATACCGAAACAACACATCGTATCAATGTTTCTACCAGACCTACCGGCCAACCGAAGATAGACAATGCAAGTTTACCCAACTACGACTGCCAAACGGAACGGGGGACCTCTGATGTCATATATCAGGCCAAAATCGTCGCCTTGGAATCAGTGTTTTAGATGTGGTAAGTGGGTATTCCATTGTTTTCAAGAGCACACATTAATACCGTACCACATGTTAGGCAAAGTCAGCCCAATTTTTCAAATGTGGGCAAATTCGGACATTTTTCAGGGTCTGTTTTTCAAAGCCCCAATTTCGGACCAATCAAAAACAAAATCCAAAATCATAAATCAAAAAGTAAATTTCATAAAAGCAAGGACGCAAAGCGTATGTAAGAGTTTATCTCGCGGAAATCAATCGTATGTGCATTTCCATTTTCGGATCTATAACCCCAATCCATATCATCTAAATCATCAAATATCCTGTTCCATTTCTATTTCCCAGCTGGTGATTAGTTAATTTTATCAATCTGTTGTAAAACAAATCTTGAAGCCTTTCACTTTTGTATGCTCTGAAAAGAAACAGGAATTAAATTCAATGGTAAAAATTGAGTAGCAATGTAATCTATGCCTAAATGAACACCTGTAAATATCTTTCTAATTGCAGGCGTGAAACCACTCATACATAAAAGTATATATTCACTAGGCTACAACAATTTTGCCAGTAAGTCAATGTTAATATAAGTTTTTAAAATGACTTGCAAGTTTTCTGTAGTTTGAAATAACCTTTTTATCCAGTTTAGC
>NW_027188923.1:0-5711 GCF_041381155.1 Argopecten irradians | reverse complement strand
TTGCAGGAGCGGTGGGCGCTGGTTACCAAAATTGACAATAACACTAAAACATAACACTTAGAAAAACGATTAGCCACAAGTAAATGTTGACCGTGTGTAATATAGATGTGGACACTGGCAGATTTTCCAGACCGATGTAGCCATTTGTTATAGATAATGGGGATGGGAGGCGATTAATACCTCTCAAATAGGGGGGCAATAAAATTGAAGGAGCCCCGCAGACGATAAGTGCCACGGCCGTAGATAATTAATTACTTCACGGGTTAAGGGTCCAGCCTGTCCCCCCATCTAATTACCAGCTGTCAACAGATAAATGCGCTATAGAAAAGCACTAAATAATGATGTATAGACAAATACTACAGAATATAGAAAAACACAATAGAAAATATAGAAAAATAGTACATTATGTATTCTATAAATGTACATGTATCACCTGATTACAGTCATTTAACTTTACCCAATTCACTATCATCAATCATAATGTCAGTGGAATTGTATGTGTTTGTGTAATGATAGTCACAATCATATACATGTACATATACACACATATAATGTTGACAATAGTTTTTAATAAAAAAAACCACCTGAAATATACAACAGTAGTTAGATATCTAAATACATAGTATACAATAATGGATGATTACAATGTACTTGAAACAAAAATCAAATTAAAAAAAAACATCACTCTGAAGCATAAATTTAAATAATCTATGGCAGAACATACACAAAAATGTTTTACCGACTACACCAGACATATCTGTCATAATGTATCGCGGGCTAAACACCATGTCGACATAGTATGACACAGTATTATATAAAGAGAGGGAAATATCTATAGAGTCAAACGCCTGTGGTCCAACTTAAAAATAAAAACCTACGAAAGGAAATACGTTCTTTTCCCAGACGATAACGTAATAAAGGCAGAAAAAGTTTTTTTTTTATTATATAGTCTTCATACATTGACTAAATAATGTATCGTAGATAGTCGAAATAGTTTCTTATGATATATCTATGGTTCTAGATCTGGAGAGTACGAAATTACCGATGGCTTCTGTATATAGTTACATCTGATAAACCGTGATCAACATCATAAAATAAATAAATAAATGAAATTTTGATCAATATTATAAATGTAAATACCAAATATGACTTGATATATAAACGAATAAACATCGCATTTTAGACAATTAAGTGACAATAGAAAATAATCTCAAATAAAAAAAAATCTGAAACAAATATAGAAACTTATTTTTTTTTATTTTTAATGATTATGTAGCGTTTTGGCGTTATATGGAATCTATAACAGCATATCAGTATAATAGTCAAGTGAAACATGATGTCAGTAGTTATTGGGTGTTTTAGTCCACATAGAATGATGAATATGAGTACTGTACTTTAATGCTTTATAAGATAAACGGATATGTTTGATAAGAAAATGTGCAGTACAAGGAAAGGATCGGCTATACTTGTTGTGACACATTGTGATGGGAACGTCATACTTTTATCTCTGTTACATCTAGTTAAGATGCTCCACCGTTTGGTTTGGTTCATATATTTACGTCCTATTAACAGCCAGGGTCTCCCATGTATGCGATGTGTTGCGTGTATATACACATCCTCGATACTCCAGGGGTTCCGATCACTTACGATCTCTACACCCCTGGACTATCTCATAGTGAAATTGAAGGCAGCTCAGCGGAAAACATTTGACCAATCACAGGCCAGTAAAGATTTCATTTGAAGATTACAGAGAGACCGACGCCTTACATCAAAGCCACACAGTCAACCACAGTGTACCGTTATACGACTCTTTTGATGTACATCAAATGACTAAATTACCTGTTCTGTTCTGTTGTCTCCAGTTTTACTATGAGATAGTCCAGGGGTGTAGAGATCGTAAGTGATCGGAACCCCTGGAGTATCGAGGATGGTATATACAGTGCTATGTCTTATTGTATGGTGGAGCTCTTTTATCATTGAAACATACTGTCGAAGACACCACGCCACACACCCACCCGGTCACATTATACTGACAACAGGCGAACCAATCGTCCCATTTATTCCCTTTATGTTGAGCGAAAACTTCCACTTTTGTAGACTAAGGTGTGTCATGTCAAGGGACAGAACCCAGAGCCTACCTCACAGGGTCGAGTGCTCAACAGAAGGCCAAAAGTGAGGTGGTTTCAAAGGAGACGTTAGGAAGAAGAAAGTAAAGAAAGGATCATTGAAAGGCACGGACAAACATGTATGATGCTTTATAAGCATTTGCATGGAGCCCCCTGACTGACATGTCACACATTTATAAAACGAAATAAAACGTCAATAAAACGAAATAACATTTTGATAAAACGAAAAAGCGACCCATTTCAACTAAAAAATTTTTATATTGGAAAACCCCATTTTTACTTGAAGATGCTCCACCGCTTATATATGGTATTTTTTCTCTATCAAAGACAGGAGCAGACGAATTAGTTACATCCATTACCACCCTTGTCTGAGTCTGAGCTTGTAACTTTACTCAAAAATAAACATATTAAAAATAATTAATTGCGCCCCAAAAAAAAATCCGTGGCACTGTATCCTTGAGGAATGAAGAACTGATTGCGCATGCACCAAAAGCAAAATAAATTATTTTATATTATTTTTTTGTGTCAATTAATGTGTCTATTTCAGAAGAATAAACACACGATATGATTTTAATGACATGCCCATTTAGACATCACACCCCTAGTCCTTCAGTGCGTTTGAGCATGGCAACTTTCATGAATAAAGGTCTAGGGCCCCTTCGGCCATTGGTTGTAATCTGAACTTTAGGGTTTATAAAAATGAGTCAGCAAAATGATAATGTAATATTATCATTTATCATTTCGTTTTTATCGAAATGTTATTTCGTTTTATCGTTAAAACGAAATTGTTGAGACAAAATAACATTTCGTTATTAAACTAAATAATATTTCGAATAAGTGAAATAACATTTCGAAAAAACGAAATGACATTTCGTTGAAACTAAATAACATTTCGATAAAACGAAATAAAACGAATTAATATTCTGATAAAACGAATTAATATTTCGATAAACGAAAAAGTATTTCGATAAAACGATATGAAATAATTGTCTATCATGTCAGTCAAGGGGCTCCGTACATATGCAAGAACACGGAATTTTTGCACTGTAATAGTTTTTGTCTTCAGCCTTCATGTTTAGATCAAAGCATATTTCAAGAAGTCCCTTTATAATACTAATATAACTATATACATATTAAATGTTAAATGATAGATCACAACTAAGTTTCTATCTCTAACCGTTTGTAGTGTTTTTCCTGCACTGTAGACTTTAATATCATGATTTTTTTGACTCTTTTTTTTTTTACTATGAAATCAATACGCCGTTAAACGCCGCAACCATTGTTTTCCTTTATGGGCTGATATTTCACTCTGAAAAGTGTAATAAATCGTGAATTTTGTCTTTAGTCTTACATGTTACGCTATATTTATTGACAACAAATTCGACAGTGACAGCAAGAACTTTTAGCTTGAAATAATTTGAAAAAAAAATTAATTCCCATTTTCAGTCCTGTTTTTGTATCATTGATGATTTCTTATCCAACGTGTTCTTAATTCTTGTTGTTCCGTAACGTATTCTTGGTTCTTGCTTCTCCACCGTCGGGAACCGGAACGGGTTTTCATGGCCTTGAGCTGCTGTCCTTTGCTTTTCTTGGCATATATCTCTTGCTTTCAATGGCGCTCGAAGCGAAAACGATGATGCCTATTTTTAATCATGTCATTGAGGATGGTTTTTTAAGTTTACGTATAGCAATTTTCCTCGGTATACCAATTATTAATCTTACATCTTTATCAGTGTTTTTTCGTTATAATTAATTTTCTCTTTGTAACTGGCTTTCTGATTGGTCTATTCATTTTTTTCATTCCTCGATGAAAAAAAAATCCGAGAATGGCGCGGAATTCCCGACGTTATCATGACGTCACAATAGAAACATTGACGTTGCGTATTGATTTGGAAAAAATAATCCCTTGGAAAAATCAATGGAATCGTACGTGTAAATGTATTTCATTTTATACAGTAGCCTGGGAAATTAATTATAAGCATTGAAGTCACTACTTTTTAATTTCATCGGGTTACTTATGAAATAAATTTTGTTTGCAAACTTTTGTGAGAATCCGCTACGCGGATTCACACAGTTTGCAAACAAAATTTCTTTCATACCCCGATGAAATTCAAAAATAGTGACTTCAATGCTTAAATGTATATACAATTTAGAAACATATTTTATAGCATATCTTTAAAAGCATATTTGCACTGGACTGGATCTATAAAATAACATTTAATCAATTTTTTAATTAACACAAATCGTAAATATCACTGAAAACACTTCTAAATATTTATTTACATATATAAATAATTAATTTTCTCTTTGTTTCTGGCTTTCTGATTGGCCTATTCATTTTTTTCATTCCACGATGAAAAAAAAATATCCGAGAATGGCGTGGAAACCCGACATTATCGTGACGTCACAATAGAAACATTGACGTTGCTATTGATTTGGAAAAAACAATCCCTTGGAAAAAATCAATGGGATCGTACGTGTAAACGTATTTCATTTTATAAAGTAGTATGGAAAATTAATTATAAGCATTGAAGTCACTATTTTCACAAAAGTTTGCAAACAAAATTTATTTCATACCCCGATGAAATTAAAAAAAATAGTGACTTCAATGCTTAATAGAAGATATTACCTGAATAACATGCTTATCTTCCTGTTGTATTAAACTTTGATTAAAATGATCAATGTTTTAGTTATATTGTGTCTGTATCGTCTGGGATAAAGAACTTTAGATGCGGAGGTGTGAACAAGAGCCTCGGTGTTTACGTTTTTCGTTGTATGTAATTGTGGTTATGGCGAATTTGGACAGAATTTGGAAGAAATTATAAAAAAATAACGTGCGCATTTTGTTTTGGGACGACGTGTTAACTTTTGCTGTTTTATTTTACAACATGTCATTAGCGGTAAAATCATAGTTCTCGTGAGGTTATTTGATGATGCGTTGTTTTTATTTTTTGAAGTATTTTTTCTTTCACTGATCGATTTGCTGTTTGTTTGTTTGTTTTGATTTTTTTGACATGCAGATTGTAATTATTGATAAATGTGTGGATGAATCTTGCTGTTTAACTTTTATAATTGGCCATCATCTTCATATCGTCGCTATTTAAATCGCATTTCATCCAAACGCCCGTCTGTAATATACTTGTTGATCATATCTTTAAAAAGTTGGATGTAGTTTCCTCATTGTCCATAGTTATGCATATTGATGCTTGGTACCGATATGAAGACTTCACGACTGACAAGACTTACAGGCGACTGTTATGGATTTTTAAATTCGCGACCATCACTTAAAAAAAAACCCAAAAACTAAACCATTTGGTAAATATAGAGCCGTCATCAAACTTAACAAAACGTGTAGTTTCACGATTATATTAGATTCATAATAAGTAAATAAGAGTGCAATTTTCCATTTCACTGTTGAAGATAATTCAATGTTGGGTGTTTAGATTCCTATGGGATCTCTTGTATATATACATGACGTTTCTTCTAGTATTGAAAAATAAAACCGCGACACTGTAGCTACGGCTGATTTGAATTGACAATTACAACATCGGGTACTATTCAGGATCCTCCTAACCTTTTCAGTGT
>NW_027188922.1:0-5769 GCF_041381155.1 Argopecten irradians | reverse complement strand
GATCTACTCTTAATTTCTACCTGTTCCGAGAAATCTTGTAAACTATACATTCATTGTCCTATGCATATGTGATGGAGATGAAAACAGTTATGTGTAACATTTCCTTATTTACACTGTTCTCCTATTCTCCTCAACGTTGGTTACCACGTGTTTTTTTTATCATATGATGATAATGAACAAGTTCAATTATTTTTTCAAACTCAAAGTATATTGTTTGTGTTCGAGAATGATGTATAAATGAGAAATTGTCATTATAATGAATATTTTTTCACGAATATTTTCACGTTGGTTCAAAGTTTTGATGTTTTTATATTATGCCTACTCATATGTGAGTATGTTTAGTACTAAATTTCCTATTTACTCTGGTATATCGCAGTGAGGTTTTTCTGTATGTATCGTTGATTTTCATATTGTCTTTGTCTCCCTATCTTGCACAAGCTTTTCGCATCTCCTGTTACAGATCATTTTCGCATTTGCTTTCTGTTTACTTTTAGATTAATTTATGAATGTTATTTCACTTGGTGCCATGTTGGGTCAATGTAAGGCGTAATGCAACCTCTCCCCCTGCCCCCCCCCGACCACTCCCCCCCTCCACCGCCCCCCACCCCCCCCCTCCTTGCGTCCCCCTCCAATCCGCCCACCCCGTTCCTCCGCCAAGTTTCCCTGCAATTATAATTATCGCAGTTATTTATTGTTTCATAATTATGTGAAAAATATAATCAAATATTCGCCACATCATCATGCCTCGTCCATAATCTAATGTTGTTTTTCTATTTCTGGAGGACGGATTTATATAAGTTGTAAAACTTGTTTCCGAATCCAAACTTAGAATTGTAATTGCTGTTTTGGTCTCTCAAAGAAAACGAAATAACAGTTGTATATCAAAACCGTTTTCAAGTGGACGCTAACAAGATATCCTAGATGTGCATAACTATTACGTATACAAGGGGATCCCTTTGGACTACGTATTTTAGCATTAGTTCAGTTGAAATACTTCGTAATATATTCATATAATCCAAGGATTTTATATGTATTTATATGTCATATACGTCCTTGATATAATCATATCATCATCCTAATTGTGTATATATAATATCGGTTATTCCCCCAAATCAGCAGTCACATGAGTCGATATACAGATACAAATTGAGCAAATTTGAGGGCGGTATCTCGGTACTGTGGCCGACTTTTATGTAGTTTCGACATCATTGTCAGGAAATTAACACAGAACTTTTCATAATATATTTTTTAGTCCCATGTACGTCAGCGAGTCAAAATGAACGAGGTACTTCGACAACGGTATCGTTACCCAGACGATTTTCCTTGAGATGTGCCTAAGGCCATGCAATTTTTTTGTCTTTTTTTTTTATTGTGTTTTCTTTAGTAATGTAAACAACACTTTAAAGGCCCAATATCCGTATCTTTCTTATATTTTTATAATTTAGAAGAATGTTGAAAAAAAATCCTGTTGTAAATCATGCATAGATAGGACTAAATCAAAGTCAAAATGAGTGATAATGATTCGGAATATTTTGATAAAAATCAAATAAATCAAATAATATTAAACATCGCTAAGTGGGTCCCACTTAGTCAAACAAGCCGAAGTTAGCCGACATTGTAATGTCGTTGCCGAGAACGTCATGTGACTACCGTAACTACGTAACGTCTGTCCGAACTCTTCCGAAAACGAGTCATGAACTTTCCGACTTCCGTTCGGCAATAATCGTAACTTCTATGGCGACCATTTTAAAATGAAGGCATGTTTACAAGTATCAACTTTCAGCAACTGCTGTACCAAAGTTATTAAAAAAAACATAATAAGTATTCTTTTAATATATCTTAATTTCAACTCTATCTACAAATACAAACAATATAGGAGTCGAATTTAACTTGAATTTTTGTTGATAGTTACGTATAGTGTGGCTTTAATTTCAGATAAATTTAAGTGTCCGAATGAGATCCAGAGAGACAGCGATGAACGATATCTTTTAATTAACTAAATCTGCCGATATATTTGAAATCTTCTTATCCATGTTACGTGTTTTAGTGAATAAAAGGAGAACATATATTTATTAATTTTTAATTCATATCCAGGGATTGTGCACCATTTATATTTCTTCTCAAAGTCCAACAAGTGCCTTTTCTGCTTCACGTAAAAATCTTAAACTTATTTCAGCATATGTTCAACCGCTTCCTTGGAAATATTTATTTCAACACAAGACGATACATATAATGAAATGACTCTGCAATACTCTAGTTAGGTGTATCACTTAGGGAAACATAAATTGTGAAAATCACATCCTGTGATGTCAAATACCAGTACATGGTTTCGCTGGTAGATCGTCGTGTGACCAAGACAACGGGGGTCATACCTCTTAGTAGTCCGCTAAACCTGCCTATATTATTAGGCTTTTTTTAATTTTTTTTTTTTTTTTTGCCTAATATATAGTCAGCTCGCGGTACCTCTTAAAAATGTGAAATCGTAGGCCAGATTTGGCCTACGCTACGTCAGCGGTATATTTCTAATATATCGTCCATGCAATGCCGGGAAAACATACACATACCTATATATTGGGATCTTATGTACTCCACTGCCCCCATGTTACATCCCATTTATGAAATTAAACAACTCTGCACATTGAAATACTTCCGAGACCATTCTATTTCACAGATTTGTAATGGCCGCCGTATACACATTTTAGTAGAGCAAACGGCAGCCAATCAACTTCGCTTCCGGTTTTATTTTTTAAAAAAAAAAACACGTGTAGTTGAAAGATAAACAAAGTGCTAGCCAGTTAGAGTTTTTTATAGTGAAATTATAGTCGACATACAAGACATGTCAAATATTCAAATTGAACACGACTATTGCTGGTACCGCATCACTTTCGCGATATTCACGTTGCATTTACATGTAGCATATATACACAGTTGAATTTTGTTTATCTTTCAACTACACGTGGTTTTTTAAAAATAAAACCGGAAGCGAAGTTGATTGGCTGCCGTTTGCTCTACTAAATGTGTATACGGCGGCCATTACAAATCTGTGAAATAGAAGGGTCTCGGAAGTATTTCATTGTGCAGAGTTGTTTAATTTCATAAATGGGATGTAACATGGGGGCAGTGGAGTACATAAGATCCCAATATATAGGTATGTGTATGTTTTCCCCGGCATTGCATGGACGATATATTAGAAATATACCGCTGACGTAGCGTAGGCCAAATCTGGCCTACGATTTCACATTTTTAAGAGGTACCGCGAGCTGACTATATATTAGGCAAAAAAAAATAAAAAAAAGCCTAATAATATAGGCAGGTTTAGCGGACTAACCTCTTAGCACAGGGAAATACCTACCGTGATTGATTGACAGTCCACGTCACTGCAGCTCACAGGTATATTGTAAGTACATTGTACCTGAAAAAACTGGTCCAAGATGTCAAAAGTTTTTACACTTACCGGTAGATACCATGTGTAACAAGAAGTGAAACTACTGAATGACATGATGGATGATTAGAAATATCTTTACCCACACAAATACACCAATATTTATATGCACATTTTCATCGTAGTCAAAACCACAAAAACAAATCGAAAGAATTCTAGAAAATATTTTACAAAATTGCATCAGCAAATAGAAGTGTGAAAATTTGTTCTATACAGCGACATAGATAGTTTAATTACTCTGTTCTATAATATGAACATGTACCTATAATGTATGGTATACTATTATTACTTACCAGAATACATCGTCTTACCGATATATAAATATCAAAGACGTAATAAAATAAAACTCATCATCAAAATTTTAATTGTGCTAGCTGCTAAATGAACGAAAAGTTGTATCTTATATCGATATATCGAACCAATAACCCTAAAGCAAATTACTTTATTGACTGCACAACGTTTTCAAGATTTTGAGGCAATAGGTTAGAAGGCGAGTGTCAGATAAACGCTTTCCCCAAGACTATGTGCTGGGGAGCAGCCCGTCGCTATGACAACACACTAGAGACGGTGTCCAACAGTATACACGAAGAACTAGATTTGTACGAAATCAAAATTTGTCGCCGTATGCGACAACAGACATGCGTAAAATCCCGTACGATGGAATATCTGCGAAAAGTTTTTCTTAAAAATGCCAGATCACAATTATGAACAGCTTCAGGACGTTTCTATACCTGAAAGTACCTCTGTCTCGTAAAGGACTTGCAAAAAAAAACGATTACAGACACTATGGACTCTTTTTTGACTGCTACTTCGCCGTTTTTTTAAATCTTTGAATAATTAGTCGGGATCGAAGATAATGTTCGGATAGGCTTCGTGATCACAAAAAAGTCGTGCCATCTTCATTAGTACAAATGATGATCCTGAAAATCAAATGAGAAAACCAATACTTGAACCTGAGAAGGATTTCCGAACCTAATCGGGCTATAAAACAGCGCAGGCTCTAATGTAAGCAAGTGTATGTGCACTGACCAAACACGTTGGCGACGACTGCAGAGGTCTGAAATCTGCACACCTCATTGAATGTAGCATGAGGAGCGAGGTTTTTCCGAATTCACATTTCTGAGGCGATCTCTCTAGTCTCATGAGCAAACTTGCATTTTTTAACAATAGTTTAAACAACCCTCTCTCTACTAATAAACGATCCAACTTTAAAAGCAAGTATAAACGTTGTGAAATTTAACTCTACTTACAACCTCGTACAAACAAAATGCTCGATGAACAACTACTCTACTCTACACCGAATCTAACGTTTTTTACACTCTACGTTCATAACCGTCTGACCTAACTCATTAGTAGAAATTAGAAATGGCACGAACACCTCCTACAGGAAGCTATAAATCCTTGTTAGAAACCGAAAAAGTATTTTTTGCTACATGAATGTTTGGAAAGGATAATTGATACATAGCTATATAGCAGTTCGTAAGCTACATCTAAAAGATTATACGCCTATACCTCCCGCGCGCGGTCGCACACGCCCTACGTAGCGTCACGTTAGCAAATTAGTTTCTCGACCCCCCCCCGACTATTTAATTTAGACCCCCTGGGCTATAACCCCCCCCAAGTCCATGTGCGCATGAGATAGACTATACAAGCATACCCTGATGGCGCTTTGGTTATTTTTGTAGATTATTTATATTTATGGTCGTCAATAATTTTTACGCCCGGTCCCCCCAAATATATTTACGACACCGGGATGACCAGTGACACGGTTTTTTTAGTAAATATGGTGTCATAAATTCAAACTAGTGGAGAAAAACACTAAGCGAACAGGATAAGAAAATCTTGGTACTAGCTTTGAACAGTAATCTAGTGCAGATAAATAGTTTTCGTGTCGTCGTGAAATCTAGTACATGATCCTTCAATTCTTACTCTGGGCTAGACCAGGTTTCCCCACCCCTCTATTAATATAAGATCGTGTTGTTCACCTACATGTATACGCGGCGGAGATGGTTGTCAGCTTCAAAATCTTTGCCAACTAATCAGTTCATAATAAAAAAGAAAATGATCGCCGGCGTTTAAATTTATAATTCCCTTGTTCATGTGAGGCCTCAAAATTTATACGAAATCGCATGCACGTAGTAGTCCTAGCGCTCCCAATTTTTCACTTAAATTGCTAGAAGATTCACATCATCTACACGGCTCGGGTGTAATTACGAAACGTAACCTTCACGCCTGTGTATACGCACGGCCCCAGACATGCATGCGTACAACCAATGACAACGATGTGTATTTCACGTTGGTTGATATGTACCTGATATCGTAAATTT
>NW_027188921.1:0-5925 GCF_041381155.1 Argopecten irradians | reverse complement strand
TTGGGAATCTCTCTCTGATAGGCGTCAAAAGCACAAACTTATTCTTATGTTTAAGATACTCCGTGGCTTTGCTCCACAGCATTTGATTGAAATTGTACAACCATTTTTATATCAGCCTAAAAATGAGAGATATCCACTAAGGATGACAAGATATTTTAATATTCCTGTGTGCAACACTGTAAGTTACTATACTAGTTTTTTTCCAAGCACCTTTAGAGAATTTAATTCTTTCACTTTAAACTTTGACTTATCGAATGTTAATACTGTTGAACAATTTATAACACTCCTTTTTAATATTAATAAAATGGAACATGATATAACAAATACCTTTATAAACAAAGGTTCTCGAATTTGAATATGACTCTGTGCCAGCTCAGAAATTCCTCTAGCAATCTAAATTCTGACCTATTTCGCAATCATTTGAGAGATTCTCCAATTTGTTCTTGTGGCCTTGGTGATGAAACAGCCGAACACTATCTTTTCATATGTACTTTATATAATGAACAAAGATCATAACTCAGAAAAAAAAATACATAATTCTAATATTCCCCACTCGCATTTTAACACAAAAACTTTACTGCATGGCTGTGACAATTGTGATGAAGAAAAAATACATATGTATTGCAATGCATATCAGAATATATATTTGAAACTGAAAGATTTATTTAGATTTTTCTACTATGATAGGTTGGGGAGATACACTTATAAGAATATTCATTCATAATTGTACTATACCGGATTCGTTTGGAGATGGCTAATATAGGCTTTGCCTGTTGCCAAATCGATTTGCATATTATTTGCAATAAAATTTGTTGAAATGAAAATGAAAGAGCTTACCTGTTGGTCGCTATAAGCCTAATTAATGATCTAAGTATTGATATGCAGACAAATGTGAAAAAAAATCAATTGTTTATAATAAGACAATTGCCATAGTGAATCTAATGAGCCAAATTGATTGAACTTCTTGTGATGTCAACAAGATATTTTACAATCACCCTTCAATTCAATTCAATTCAATTCAATTTGTTTATTTCCGTAAGCCTTGCGGCTTATAAGACACAAAGTACATTTTTAATACATATTGAACAATTTAAACATGTACAGGAGAGTGATTGTATACAATAAAACACAAACATTAGTACACAATTATCATACATCAGATACTATACAGTTACGGTGTATTAAGAGACTGAGAACGTTTCTGGAATGCAAGTTTTAAGAATTTTCCGAGATTATTTAAAACTTTAACATTATTTACACTGAGTAATTGAACAAGTTTGAACACACTTGGATGATAAAAATAATAAGGTTTCAGATATCTAACTCGTAGTTGGGTATAAAAGAGGACATTTAAGGATGAAGTGAAACTCATCTTCTATATCATTGGTATTACAAACTGTACATATTCTATTAGGTCGTGCTACATTTTGAAACCTACCACTTTCAATATTTAACTTATGGCTACTTAATCGTATACTTGTAATACTGTTTTTATACTTTTGATCAATGGGTTTCTTTAAATAATATTGTAAACCAAAATTGTCTACTAGATGTTGATATAAAATTCCTTTTGAGGAATTCTGTATCCTGTTTAAAATTTCTTGAGTACATACATCATAAAATTTTTGTTCAATTAGTTTATATACAATATTACTCTCATACGTACTATTCCACAAATACCCCAATCCTAGCTTATTCAGTTCGGCTTGTACATTCATGATCCAATCATCATTATCTAATATTCTTTGCTCATAACATGCTTTTAATATACAATTATCGGTTTCTTTAAGTTTTACCCAGTATTTCAATATTTTCATTTTCCTGATAATATGCATAGGCAATCTACCTAACTCATAGTATACAAGATCGTTACAAGTGTTTTTTACCGACGCCTAGAATTCTTTTACAAAAACTAACATGTACTTTTTCAACCTCAAGTGCTCTATGAAAACCCCATACTTCACATGCATAACCTAATACACTACTTACGTAAGTGTCAAATACTGAACACAATGTTTCGGTGTTAAAACAATGACTTTTTAATTTATTTGATAATGCAAAATATGCTTTTCTGCCCTTTTCAGCTACATGTTGTTGAGTTTTGTTAAATTTACCATTATAATTAAAAAAACATACCTAGATAGTTAAAATCATCTACCACTTCTACTTCTTTATGGTTGTAAAACCATTTTTCTTCTTGTCTTACAATACCACCATTTCTAAAAACTACAATTTTAGTTTTTTCTACATTAAGTGTAAGCTTCCATTCATTATTATACAAAAACATTGCATCCAACATAGTTTGTAAAGCATGCGGGCTTTCTGCAATAAGCACTGTATCGTCCGCGTACATAAGTAAAAACAGGGATATCATACCAATTTCAACCGGTTGACAACTTTCTTTTATAAAATTCATTTCACAATCATTCACAAAAAGACTGTATAAAATTGGTGAGAGAACTTCGCCTTGGAAGAGACCGATTTTGTTATCAAAATATTCTGATATATGACCATTGTATTTCACACATGATTTTACATTTTCATAGAGAGACTTAATAATTTTTAAAAATTTTCCTTGAACTCCGTGTTTTATAAGTTTACACCAAAGTTTCCCTCTATCAATAAGATCAAATGCCTTTTTATAATCAATGAAACAACAGTACAAAACGTTTCTTTTTATTAAGAGTTCTATTAATTAGTGATTGAAGGACGAATATTGCATCTACTGTTGAGTGACCAGCTTTAAAACCAAATTGAGCATCAGTTATAACAGAATTTTCCTTATCCCACTTAATCAGCCTTCTGTTTAACACTGCGGTAAATAGCTTTCCCATACAACTGACTAAAGTTATACCTCTATAATTATTGACATTATTTATATCACCTTTTTTATGTACTGGGACAATGGAGCCACGTGACCACACTTCTGGAAAGAACCCGGATTCAAAAATTCTACTAAAGAGTTTTGATATACAAGGTATCAAAATATCTTCACAATCTAAGAATAATTCGTTTAAAATTAGATCTTCACTGCAACTTTTATCTCTTTTCAGATTACGAATTGCAAAATGTATCTCCTCTTCAGTAAATGGTTCATCTGATTCATTAAATATTGTTGAATCTATATCGTTATGCGACAATTCGTCACTAGTGTCATCTGTATCAATGTTACTACTAATATTACTAAAATAGTCTAAAAATTCATCCATACTAATATGTGGTTGAGATACATGATTTTTACGCTTTGAAAAATATTCATAGAATTTCTTGGGGTTATTCTTTCTGAGAAACTCTACCATATCACCTTCTTGTCGTTTGTATTGCCGCTTAAGTCTATATTCCAACTTTTTGTAAGTTTGTTTTTTACTTATAAGAACCGCATGATTATCATGTGTCTTGTTAACATTAAAATTAAATAATGCACGTTTATACTCATTATATCTATTTTTACATTCATCAGTAAACCATGGTTTGTCCTCTTTATCACCTTTATACTGTTGCGGGTATTGATTCTTATTACTTGTATATTTCTAACATTACAGTTTGGTAAAACAACATTATTTATATCACCACAAAATTTGGTTACACATTCATCAATTTTTTCTTGAGAATTTAACGACATATCACATATATTAAGAAGGTCTTGAACTATTGCTTGAAGGTCATTGCATATACTATCTACATTGTCTTTGTTCCATCTCACAGTTTTTGTTGTACTACCACTACATAAGACATTATTGCGGTCATCAATTATATTAGTGTTACACATATTGAAGGAAAAACTCAACGGTGAGTGGTCAGACATAGTATTGAACTCGCCCGTGCCAAATTTTAAAACATTTGAAATAAAATCACAATCAACTAATAGATAATCAATTAGGCTCATTCCGTTGTTGTTACAAAAGGTGTAATTTCCATTTTTATCGCCTGTATGACGACCATTAACTATTCGCATACTTGTAGATTTACACAATGTAAGTAATTTTCTACCATATGTATTTACATGTTTATCCATATTACTACGAGGACAACTAGTTGAATCGTTATTATAAAACATATCATCAAACAATTCATCATCAAGCCCATCATTTACAATATAATCTGGCCTAGTTCCTGTTCGAGCATTTAAGTCACCGGCTACATACACATTACCATTTGTTTTTGTAACGGCTTATTGACTCCTCTAGACTCATGAATATATCAATATCACAACTATTATAAAAGATACTATTTTCCGGAGCAAAAATAACAAAAACACAAAAAAATTGACTTATTACCAGAGTAAATCCTTACCCAAAATATACAATCAACAATATTTTCCACGATAGAAAACATATTTTTTAAATGGTTTTTATGCAGAAGCACAACACCACCCCCCTTTTCCAGTAGGTCTGGGAAAAACATATGTACAAAATCCAATTCAACTACAACTACGTCATTACTTCGTTTCATCCAATCATTCAGTCAGACATTATGACATCGATATTTATATAATATTTTCTAAAAAATCACCGTCTGGTGAGTTTACTAATGAATTCCTATACCAATAGTTCCATCTGACAGGGACCGACAACTCTCACTCACCTCCCTGTCCTACCTCTGTTCCCCTTCTGGACTGGGAGCTCGAGGTTGTCAGTGGGTACTAGATACTCACTGAGACCTCAATGATTCCTCCGTTCCTCAACATGGGTTGGTCCACGAGTACTAGGAGGCACACGTGACTGCCCTGACTGGGCCTGCTGCCGAGGGAACCCTCGCTAGAACCCTCGTTTCCTCAACGTGGTTTGCCCAGGAGGAGTACTAGGAGAGCACACGTGACTGCCCTGACTGGGGCCTGCACGATGTTTACCTCGCTAACCCTCCGTTCCTCTACAGGTTGACCCAGGAGTACTAGGAGGCAACACGTGACTGCCCTGACTGGGCCAGGACGAGGTTACCCTCGCTAACCCTCCGTTCCTCTACTGGTTGCCCAGGAGTACTAGGAGGCACACGTGACTGTTCTGGCTCACGATCAGATGACAAACGTGGCCGACTGGATAACGGGGCATTATTATGCATAGATGGGGAAGAGGGAACACGTGATCGTTTTTTGACAATTCTACCATTGTTAACATTGGATGATAGAACAACTTCACTAAAAGATCTACTAGGTGTCTCTTGACCATCATACAGTTGATTGTCGATGTAAAGTCTGTCTCTCACAAGTTTAACTTGGTGGCCTGCTCTTTTGTGCGATCGCAGAATAGGGTATAGCTCTCTACGCCGTTGTTCTACAGCTTTGGGGAACTGCTCATTGATCCAAAAGTTTGTGTCCTTAAGATAATGTGCGTTTTTTCGAACTAGCTGCAGGTCTTTTTGGTACATAAACACTGCTACGATCGGCCGCGATTTGCCAAATACATGCCTGCCAAAACGATGGACATTTGTGAATTCAATGTTTTTCTCGATACATAGTTCATAGTAGATAAAGTCTTTCAGTCTACTTTCAGTGTCCTCGTGTTTGTCTTCCCGTAGTCCATGGAATACCAGGCTCTGTTTCATTGATCGACACTGTATGTCCTCTATAGTGTCTAATATTGCCTGCTGGTTGTCTTTGTTTGTCATTACCACTGTCTCAATTTGTTTTGTGTTGGAGTCAACCATCTCTACTGTCTTCTTCATACTTTTTATCTCTGAATTGGTTTTTAATGTGGAGTCTTTCATGTCGTCATACAAATCACTTATCATTTCTGCACTCTTCTCGATTTCAATGTGTTTGTCTTTAACCTTATGGATTTCATCTTCTAGGAATCGCACTCGAGTTGTCAGTGAATTCAGGGATTTTTGAACACCATCGATTTTTTTTACCTGTTCTTCAATTACATTAAGTCTCAAATCCAGCTTGCCCACTAAGGTTAAAAGTTCTCTGAGTGATCTGCTGATAAC
>NW_027188920.1:0-6031 GCF_041381155.1 Argopecten irradians | reverse complement strand
TCCGGCCGTTTTGAGATCACAGAACCAAATAAATTCCCATAGAGGACCGTGTTTAACGTTTGCTACTATTCAGGTTAATTGAAGTTATCAAAATTCTTTACAAAATTTACATCTACATGTATTGTTCCGACCCACACATATATCCAATCAGCAGGCTCCTATATATTCACCTCTCTATGAAATCTTCTGCCCAAAAGGGGGAATCCCCCTAAATCGTTTTTTTTATCGGTTGGACCAGACTACATTCGTAAGAAACGCTTTCTGATTAATATAATGAGTAAGTGACATAGGCCCCGCGTTCCCGTTCATTGAACACTATTATATCTATTACATAGGATCCCGAAATCATAGTCCATTGAGGATGAAAATCCACTATTGTTATTATGATTTCTGTTTTATTCCTTCTTATTATTATTAGGGAATTTCCATTGAGATGGAACACCTATGTGATATATGTTTTCAGTTTATTTCTGTCATATTAATGTTCTCATTTCGCAGGTTCTTGTGTTTGCCCTTTGTTATTTGGTGCTTATAGAACGAACAATATCGTTCGCTTCCGCCCCCTACGATATCTTCAGGAACGGATTAAGTACGACGCTCAACTTATGGACAACGTTATGAAATAGTACATACGATCCTTGGAAGATCATTGAACTTTCGGCTAATTTTTACAAAAATGTGTTGTCAGCGACAGGATTCATCTCATGTCGTAAAAAAACAATTTTTTATAGAAGAAACTCCTTTATAAAAAGAGCCTCATTAGCATTCCATTAAACCGTCACGGTTTGTACATCATTCTCGTTTGAGTAATTCAGCATTGATCTTTGATCATGTTGAGCCGTAGCCGCTTTACCATCGCCTTGTTAACAGAGAGTTATTTCAAGGTCAAGATTTCGCTACGGGGACGAAACAAAAGTTTTGTTCAAAACGAAATTCACACAGAAAGTTTTGAAAAGTTGGATATGAAAGGGCATGCCCCCTCAGAAATATATAATGACAAGTGTTTTAGGTCATGAAATCCAAAATGGCGGAGATATAGGCCTTTGAAAAACATGGCTATTTTGGAGTTTTCCCGCCAAAATCTTTTTAAGGTTTCAGCGCCTTTAATACTCTAACACACAATGGCTTGAATTTTTATTGTATAGACATAGCATGGACGAATGTCTTACAGAACTTATGCTGTTTTATTGACCTTGACATTCATTTTCAAGGTCACAGGTTCAAAAAGCTTTAAATCTTTTTTAAACGACTCTCTTCAGTTAAATAAATAAAGGTGTAGAGCGCTGAAATTTGGAGACGTTATGTACGTACATGAGTGCTACTAAAAAGTACCTCTCGCCGATTTTGTGAGGATAATAGTTCAAGCGTCAAGGTCACAGACCGTAAAAAACTGCTTTTTTTTTTTCGAACGAACTTTAAACGCTCATAATTATCATACAACCGTAGTTGCAAACGCGTACCAGAACATGTAACGTTTCATTTCTCCATTGTAGATCACGATAATTCACTGTTTTTTTTTCTCATTACATGCTTAACAGTGAAATAATGTCAAGGACACGAGTTCACTAGGGGGTCAAATGAGGTCAAACAAAGGTCAAAAATGAACTTTACCATATAGAAATGTTTCGAAGCAGGGCGCATATGAAAGAGCATGTTCTCACAAGGCACATAAAATGACCAAATTCAAGGTCATATGTTCAAAAATGGCGGATAATATAGGACATCAAAAATCGAAATTTTGGTTTTATATTTGCCCCTGCCGAGACGTTTCAGCGCCTTAATACCTGTATGTAACGGTGTTGATTTTTTCATACCGCTGTTGTATGAAACTTTTGTCTTCAAAAAGTTATGGGTTTTTAAAGTGGGATTATATAGAAAAGGATGGCGGAAATATAGCTCTCTCAAATATGGCAATTTGTTATCAATTTTTTCTTATTTTTTTTTAATTTCGTTAATTTGTGAAGCTCGTAGGGCCTTTATCATCTCAATGTTAGAGTGTTGACATTTTTGTTAAATGTAGAGACTTTAAGGCCATATTGTTCTGTACAGGTTTTTAATTTCAAAGACATGAATTGTGAAAATGGCGGAAATAAGAGATCCCTCCGAATATGCGTTTTTCGTTCATTTTTTAAGCTGTAAATTTTAGCCGTTAATTCATGAAAATTCAAAGTGAACATTGTTTTGAATTGATGTGAAAGATCATGGCTTTCAGACACATTAAAATGACGGCTTAAGTTCAAGGTCATAAGATTCAAACATGGCGGAGATATAGGACATCGAAAATCGAAAACAATTTTAGTTCTTATATATTGTCCTTATCGTAGCCGAGAACGTTTCAGCCGCCTTTAAACTCTGTATGTACCAGTGTTGATTTTTCATACTTTAATGATCTTTTGCTGTAAAAGTTATTATTTTTAAGTTATACTAGGTAAATATGGCGGATATATAATATAGCTTATATTGGCAATTTGTTTCATTTTCCTTATTTTTTCGTACGTTATTTGTGAAGCTCGTTTTAGGGCCCTTAGAATCGCATTAATTAATTTAGAGTGGTTGTTATTGATGTAAATTGTAGACATTGATATATTGTCCGTACAGATTTATAATTTTCAAAAATCAGGAATTTGAAAATGGTGAAAAACACCCCTCCGAATATGGCGTTTCGTTTTCATTTTTTATTAAAACGAAATTTTTATCGTAGTAAATTCATGGAAAATTCAAAAAAGGTGAAATGTTTTGAATTGGATGTGACAGATCCAGCTTTGCAGACACATAAAAATGACCCAATTTCAATTGTCATAAGAGATACAAAATGGCGGAGGTTATAGAACAGTTCCTCATCTCCCACTCCAATCCTACTATACTCCCACCCCACCATTCTTAATTGTCACTCCCCTTTTTCCCCCACATATCTTCCATTTTTCATTCACTTTTCATTTTTTCCACCCGACGATCAGCAGTATTCTCAAACTTTCAGTTCTTTCTTTTCCAGAGTCCAATTCCAAACACCCCACTTTCATTGCCCTCTCATATTCCATCACCATTCACTCAGTTTCTTTTCAACTTTCCACACTTTTCACTTTATCATCACTTTCGTTCATATTCCATTCATTCCATCATTCAGCCATTTGTCAAGGACCTTCAGCGATTTTTGAGGGTTGGTGAGTATATGAACAATGATGTGGCTCTGTGGCCAAAAGGTAGATAATCCATATCTAATAATACTAAAAAACTCCTCTTAATGATCTAAAGTCGTAAAAACGTGTTAATTTTTCCGCATATTGGTCCTAAGATCTTCCATAAGATACGTGAGAATTTTTGCATTTTTAAAAAAAAAAAAAAAAGAAAAAAACCTTAAATTCTAATCCTAATGTTTTTCATACCCCCTATTCATTAATCTGGTGGGGGTATGATAGAAAATTGATTATTTTGAAACCTAAATCTCAAATTGGCGGAATTTCCAAATTCATAACATGGTTAATCTAAAGGAATATTTACCTTGTCAAGAAAAAAAAAAACATATTTTTTTTATTTAATTTGCGAAATTCAAAATTAGCCAGCCAATTCAGGCGGCTGGGTTAAGAATTTTTCTGTTCCTGAGGCTACAATCTTCGTTACAAATCGGGACCGTTCCGAAATGTCTTTTATTGAACATTTAGTTTTCAATATAGCAATCGGCGATGTGTTTAAAGTAAAAAGTGCTTGCTAATCGTAATTATGGAGGGTATTTCCACAAGAGACCACCGATGTGGGCGATCCGACTGTAAGCTAAGCTCTTCCCTGCTACCGTTTATATGTATATAGTGTCACAAATCGAATTGTTAGTTTGATCGTAAAAATATTTTAGTATACATACTAACAACAGCAGTCCCAAGTTCGTTCACAATATCCTCTCCGGATCCCCCCCTATCCTCCTCCTCCACAGGTTACAGGCCTGTATCTCAGACTGGGTTCGATCCTCTAGGATGTGGCGGAAGTACTTGACACTAATCCAATAACTCAACTAGGTAAATACAGGTACAAATAACTATTTATTATATAAAAGACAAGTAGATTAATTATTACATAGAAGATTCACAATAGTGCCCGTTAAGACAGATAACAATAAGAGATATATAAGTGCCGAAGCAGTAACAATGTATCCAAGATTAACTATAGCCAAACTTTAGGCCTAATTAGCTAAGTCCTGTGTGATTACCACGTTCCCTAAACAAAGCCTAACACCCTACGGAGCCAACTAACCACCTACAAGTGTTTCTTAACTTCTAGAGGTATATAAAACCAACGGTGTAAACTAGGATACCTTAGGATGCCTAAGCCCTAAGCCCCTGACAACCCCTAATTATACACAAACCCTACGTTAGCTATATGATTACACTCTAAGTAAAGATCCACGTTGCAGTCTTATAGCTCAGAAACTCCCCGGCAAGTGTTGCACTGTTGACAGTGCACGACGTGGCCACTGCTCCCCTACCTATTCCCTAAGTCAAAGACCAAAGCATCCTTAGAATCAGAGCCAGGCCCCTTTTATAACAACTACAACATCAACCCAGTACCCCAAAGTGACCACTGATTGGTCAATGTCCGGACAGAGCACCATATTTAGGTGAAACCGTTGCTACAACAACCCACCTACACACTAAATATAACTTCCGCTTAAAACAGACAAGGCTCAACTGACTGATAAAAACCTCCCACGTGTACCACACGTGTACTCCGGCCAGCGGTCATCATCGGGGTGATCATGAGGACAACTAGGTTGATGAATGTGACTGCTAAACAGCAAACACACCCTAGATAAGACCTGTTCTCACGGTGTTCCCCTGAATTTGGGTCCAAGATACATAAACAGATCACTGAAGTGAAGACTTAGAAGAGTGCAATAACAAATATACATACTGTAGAAATAAATGCAACAATGATAGAAACCCGTTCTATCACACTACATATACACGTATATATGAACAATGTACACGTGTTTGCGTAAATACACGTACATGTGTAACTACACCGCATACATGGGAGGCCGTCCTTACGTGACCCTAGCTGTTAATAGGACGTACATTTGAACAAACAAACAATAAAAGTAATGCACAAACACAATAACTGACAGGTTTAAAAGCCTTTTATGTGTGTGGCAGAGCCGTCACCTGTGACACCGGATGTTCAAACACAACCGGTGCTATTTTGAGAAACTATCCGGCCGTTTTGAGATCACAGAACCAAATAAATTCCCATAGAGGACCGTGTTAACGTTTGCTACTATTCAGGTTAATTGAAGTTATCAAAATTCTTTACAAAATTTACATCTACATGTATTGTCCGACCCACACATAAACCATTAACTGGTGTACCCTGAATATATCCAATCAGCAGGCTCCTATATATTCACCTCTCTATGAAATCTTGTGCCCAAAGGGGGATTCCCCTAAATCTGTTTTTCGGTTGAACCAGACTACTTTCGTAAGAAACGCTTTCTGATTAATATTGAGTGAGATCGTCCGTTCGTTCAAGCAATCGTCTGTTCGCTAACATTACTTATATCATTACATAGGTGGAAATCCCGTGTTTTGATCGCGATCAAATCTAGTTATTCTTTATTTTTCTTTTTTATTCTTATTTCCACAAATCTTGTTCGCAGGATATCTCAGGAACGAAATAAGGTACGACGCTCAACTTTGGACACGTTATGAATGTACATAAGATCTTGAAATGTACGTTCGATTTTTTACAAAAATGTTCAAGGTCAAGGTCATAGACGTAAAAAACATTTTTTTGGAACGAAGTTTAAGCGCTCATAACTTCATTACCGTACGGTGTACATCGTTCACGTTTTGTTATTCAGATAGATCTTGACATTGCGCGTGCTTTTCCCATGCCATGTTATCAGAGATTATGTCAAGGTCAAGAGTTCGCTACGGGGTCAAACAAAGGTCAAAAACGAAATTTACCACAGAAAAGTTTTGAAAGTTGGATATGAAAGGGCATGCCCTCAGAAATATATAATGACAAGTTTTAAGGTCATGAGATC
>NW_027188919.1:0-6221 GCF_041381155.1 Argopecten irradians | reverse complement strand
TGGGCTAAAAAAGTATTGATCTTATGCTCAACAAGAAACCAGACGAATCCAAGTACCTCTTTGTAAAAACAGATCATACGCAACCAATTATTGTCTTGCAGAAATGCCCGAGGGAATGTGGAGCGATTGTTTGTTTGTTTGATTTATCAACGTCCTATAAACAGCTACGGTCATGTAAGGACGGCCTCCCATGTTTGTGATGTGTTGCGTGTATGTTGTGCGAGGTGCGTGTTTCGGGAGACTGCGGTGTATTCATGTTGTGTCTTCTTGTATAGTGGAACTGTTGCCGTTTTAATAGTGCTATATCACTGAAACATGCCGCCGAAGACACCAAGCAACACACCGACCCGGTCATATTGTACTGAGAATTGGCAAATCAGTCGTTCCATTCCCTGAATGTACCACATTTAAATACTTTGATGTGTCTCGGCTAGGGGACAGAACCAAGACCTTTCCTCACAGGGGCGAGAGCTCAACTCAAGGCCAAAAGTGAGGTGGTGCCATGGGAGACATTAAGAAAGATATAGGCCATGGGCTAGGAGGGTCCCACATGCACCCCCCCCCCAAACCTCCGAACCAATATTTTTCTGAACCCTTATGACCCACTGATCACAAATCCAAATGTTAACATTGCATAAGTTGGGATGAACTTCCGGTTATGACGTCATCAAGATGGCTGCCATCTCGAATTTCACTAAAAATTGAAAAATAGTCATAACATTAACATTTTTCAACCGAAGTAGGCAAATGAGGTATCAAAATGACCACAATAGAACAACAAATACATATCAGGACCAAAAAATCCAATATATGTAGTGATTTCTACGCAGGAAAAATGAAAAAAATCGGATTTAAAAAGCTCAAAAATGGTGATTTTTTCAGCAAATTTTTTTCATATTTTGTTTGACGCAGCAAAAATGTTACCCAACAGCAATCTATTATTTCTAATAAGTTTTTGACCACTTGTCAATCAGTTTAAGCAACAAAAACAACCAAAACCAATGTTAACATCGTATAAGTTCCGGTTATGACGTCATCAAGATGGCCACCATCTCGAATTTCACTGAAAAATGAAAAATAGTCATAAACATTAGCATTTTTCCAACTGAAGTAGACAAATGAGGTATCAAAAATGACCACAATAGAACAACAAATACATGTCATGACCAAATAAGCCCAATATATGTTAGTGATTTTGAACGCAGGAAATGAAAAAAATAATATTTTAAGCTCAAAAATTGTAATTTTTCAGCATTTTTTCATATTTGGCTTGACGCAGCAAAATTGTTTCCCAACAACAAATTGTTATTCACAATCAGTTTTATTTGACCTCTTATCAATCTGTTAAAACAACAACAACAAAAATATATAGAAATGCAACAGAGATTTGTTATACCATCATTTGGTTTACAAAACATCACCGGATGCGGCATATGACTGAATATAACATTGGCTATTGACGATTTATATCTTAACAAATTTGAATTTAAAGTTGGCTGAATATCTAAGTGGGACTTCAAAATAATCCATTTTCATTCTCGAAATTTTGTAGACTAGGAGCCTCTCAAACTGAATTATTACAGCAAAACGCTAACTAATAGCTATAGGGGTAATCAAATTAAAGTTCCGTAAATACCATGACACTTTTCGAAACATATTGTGTCTTTTAGAAAGAGCACATCCATTGTTTTATTTCCCGTGTATAACGCAAGATATAAGATGGTTACTACAGTGTCACATATTTCTTTCACTAGTTCTTAATGCTAATCATTTTCGTTGTGCGTGCTTTCTCGCCAGAGTGTCGTCTTCGACCTCGGTGACCTGATGTGACATTACATTACCGGGTTACCATCGTGGTTCTAACTTGTCAACTGTCCATGGTCAGAGTTAAGATCAGAAACATCGGCTTCAGGGATGTGGGAGCTCTTCCTGTTTCCAACCTAGTTTCACCTAGATTCACAATATCGTATATGATTTGTTCCAGACTTCCCCGCATGATGGAAAAGACACCAGATCAACATTCTGCGGAGGTTGAGTTGGTTCTCCTTAATTCGTAATGAAGCACAATTCCTAATTCTTGTGAACCTCAGTGACCATAGGTGGCACAGGTGGATTCTTTGAGTCATAAATGAGGTCTGGCAGTGAAGTTTCATTCTTTGCCAAGTCTGGAAAGCACTTTAGAGAACTTTTTACTGGAGAGTCTTCAATGGTCTCTTTGCGCATACACCAGATGTGACACAACCAGCACCTTCAATGGAGTGGGAAAAGTCAGACCAATGAAAAACATTTAACATTTATGCCCTCATTAATGACCTCGATGATATCACCAGTGCCATTTATGGTTGCACGAGGGTCCACAAGATTGATGAATAGTACTTCATACGAATTATGGAGTTATGTGCTTAAGAGAACCAATTCCACCATTGGAAGAATGTGCATCTGGTGTAATTTCCATTATGCCGGAGAAGTCTGAAACAGCATATACGTACGATATGTTTAGAATCTGAAAGAGATCCCACATCCCTGAACCTGTTGTTCCTGATATGAACTCTGGTCATGGATGGGTCATAAAAGGCTAGAACAACACTGGTAATGCAGTGTCACATGAGCTCATCGACATCGAAGACGTCGATTTGGCTTTCGACGAATTGGATACTGATATCTCGAGTACTCTGATTCGGACTGCATGAACCAGCTAACCAGATATGCCGAGTCTCTTCAGTGGATAGTCAGTGAGGCGAGAAAGCACGCACAATGATAATGGTTATCATTGAGAACCAGTGACAGACATATTAGTGACATTGTAGTAACCATATGACATTTTGCTTATGCTATGCATAGGAAATAAACAATGAATGTGCTCATTTTCAAAGACACAAACGCTTTGGGAACTGTTAATGATATTAACGGAAACACAGGCTTAGCTTAGGTTACATTTGTTACGCTATCAGTAGGTGTTGTGTTATTTTTGAGACGCTGCTAATCTATAAAATTGAGGGTATAACAATAATTCTTTTTTTGCATTTCTATATATTTTTGATGTTGTTGTTTTAACAGATTGATAAGAGGTCAAATAACTGATTGTGAATAACAATTTGTTGTTGGGAAACAATTTTGCTGCGTCAAGCCAAATATGAAAAAAATGCTGAAAAATTACCTTTTTTTGAGCTTAAAATTTTTTTTTTTCATTTCCTGCGTTCAAAATCACTACATATATTGGCTAATTTGGTCACGACATGTATTTGTTGTTCTATTGTGGTCATTTTGATACCTCATTTGTCTACTTCAGTTGAAAAATGCCAATGTTATGACTATTTTTTCATTTTTCAGTGAATTTCGAGATGGTGGCCATCTTAATGACGTCATAACCGGAACTTATACGATGTTAACATTGGTTTTGGTTGTTTTTTGTTGCTTAAACTGATTGACAAGTGGTCAAAAAACTTATTATAAATAATAGATTGCTGTTGGGAAACATTTTTTGCTGCGTCAAACAAAATATGAAAAATTTGCTGAAAAATCACCATTTTTGAGCTTTAAATCCGATTTTTTTCATTTCCTGCGTAGAAATCACTACATATATTGGATTTTTTGGTCCTGATATGTATTTGTTGTTCTATTGTGGTCATTTTGGTACCTCATTTGTCTACTTCGGTTGAAAAATGTTAATGTTATGACTATTTTTCAATTTTTAGTGAAATTCGAGATGGCGGCCATCTTGATGACGTCATAACCGGAAGTTCATCCCAACTTATGCAATGTTAACATTTGGATTTGTGATCATGGGTCATAAGGGTTCAGAAAAATATTGTTCGGAGGTTTGGGGGGGGGCTGCATGTGGGACCCTCCTAGCCCATGGCCTATAAAAGTCAGTTAGAAAGAAGAGAACAAATAAATCTTAGATTTAGTCGCCTTTTACGATCGGACTGCAGACTGACGACAGGGGACGAAATGTGATTCGATAAGCCCAACATAATAAGATGTAATAAGTAAAATGTATCCCATATTAATGAAATAAATCTTTTTTCAATATTCTATTTTGATTTTTTGGAGATCTTGTCTTGATATTTGAAAGATATTTTTACATTGGAATTAACTTGTTTCCTTCACTAGAATCTCTTTATCCAATAATAATAATAAAAATGTTTGAACACAAATTATATGATATTGCTTAAGAAACAATATAGTTTTATATGTATTGTCAGAATACCTATGTGTTGTTCGATATCAAAAGGCCATCTTTGAAAAGACGGTTATGGTGCTTTGGCGAAATAACTCCATGGCCCGTATTCATGAAACCGTTCTTATGCTCATACTCAACTTTTTATACTCAATGCTCAAAACTGTGCCTCCGGTTTCCGTAGAGAAAAACGTACTCAAATCTCCTATTCACGAAACTTTCTGAGAACGTTCTCAGTGGAGAACGGTAACTAAGAGAACTCTCTAATGTTTGGGGTCCCGATTTTTTAAATTACGGAGCGCCAATCCGCCGCACCTGTAAAATAAGCAGACGACAAAATATGTCTGACCACAACAGTCAAGGTGGCCAGAGGAACGAGAAGAAAAAGACTGTGTGGACCTGCGGCGAGGAGGAGGCAGCCTTGGATCCCAAGCAGTACACTTCTAACGAAAATGTTACTGGTTTGGATTCAATGTACTGGAGTAAACTCCCCGGTTATTACTTAAATGTTAACCTGCTAAGAGGAATGGAGACATTGGGACAAATCGCATCACCGGCAGGTCCTAAATTCGTAAGTAAATCATAAAATACACACATGAAATTATAATAAAATCATTTTCGCAGATAGGCGTACATTATACGCATTTATGAAAAGGGTATGTAAGTGTTATACCATAAGCTTACATAATATTTACAGCATAGCGAAAAACACTTGTTTTTTCAGTATCTTACCCGGTAGTTAAGGGCCTTGGCGTTGTTATTGTCCGACACGTCGGACAGCTTCTACAGCTGCTGCCGCACTTTTTTGCTTGTTCAGTGGTCGCACAGAGTATCCATCTCTATCTCTACCGTTGTCGCTATCGTAGTTTTTTTAGAAGTATGTCGGGATTTTGTGATTGATGGAGGACCAACATTTTCATGACGAGAGGATGGCTGTTTTTGTTCATCGTGTACACGGATATCAAGCTGGGACCATTACGGATTAAGTTTTTAGATTTGGCTTGACCTATGCCCTATTAAGTCTTTATTTTCTATTATCTCTCACTGATGTTTCTTATCGATCGATCGAGTATACTCTGTTTGCATCTTGCTCTTTCGTGATTCATTAGCCTTAAGCTGACACCTTGGCCTCTTACGTACAGTCGCACGCGGTTGTGACATCCTTACTCAGTTTTCATGCATGGACCTGTCTTCATAAAATCTGTCTTTCTAAGACGGCTCTACATTGTACCACCAATTCTATCTAGGTGTATTTTAACTAATGTGATAATGTAGGCCTACTTATGTACAGAGATCGGGACAAAAGTAGATCTACAATGTATTTGGATACATAATAATTTTTCTAAAATTTTCAACCACAGAAATCACTACATACATACACATATACCCCTATACATTATTTAAATGTAGGCTTATATAGCGAATCGGCTAATTTTGTATGTTTATTTGGCAGAACGTCCAGGCTCCGGTATCCTGTACAACTGTATGGGGCCTTATGGCCTAATTCAATTTATTGAAATAATTTTAATTTCATAACAGGGCTCAACATTAACTTAAAGACTTTTAACAGTGATAGATAAAATGTTACAGTAGTAAATAGGGGGGGGGCTTTTTTTATTTGCAACAGAATATGTTCTGTTAAGATAAGCAATAAATATATATTGCCCCTGCTGTCCAGTCAGCATATATACAAATGTAGCTACATGCAGTGGTAAACGTGACTAGTATTTATGGAAATGTAACAGGAGAGGAGAAAATGTAGCGACCAGACCGGGATTCGAACCAGGGACCCTCAGAATACTAGCCGAGTGCTCTACCGACTGAGCTACATGTACCTGGTCATCGATGATCGACCCAGTCCAATCCCGCTACAGAAATATGGATAAAAAAAACCTTCAATTTTGTTTCCATGTAAGAGTGGCAAAATCAGACTCAGATTTACATTTGTGTCACATGATAGGGCTGAAATTTAGTTTTTTGATAAATGTATGACATAATTTTTATTGACCTGCATACTGAACATAATAAATAATGCACTTTA
>NW_027188918.1:0-6269 GCF_041381155.1 Argopecten irradians | reverse complement strand
ATGCAGAGACCATAAAATGAGCTGATAATATAAATATTAGACATTAAGAACTATCTTCCTATGGCATCTATGGTCTATATAGATGCTAGAGCTTTGAGCAAGACAACATTCATCTAATGAAAAATTGTTCAGCGAAGACTCTCGGCACTCTATTATAGACCATTAGATAGACCTTAAGGAAGCGTATGAGTAAATGGCTTACTCTATAAACTTTTTCTCATTACTCAACCCATAATCATGAAATGATAGATCTTTGTAGGTATATACTGACGCAACCGAAAACGTAGACCAATATGACGTCTGTGTAATAGTGGGGACATTACATCATGTTGGGGAAGGGGAGAATGTGTGGTAACTGCGGGGGCGAGGGGTCAGCTGATCACCATGCAAAACAGTTGTGCTAGTTCGCGTGTCTTTTTGAAGTTTAAATTGTCGTTGATACACAGTTCCTGCTGGTCAATATGAGGATGTAATTAATGGTAGTAAATTAAGTGTTCAGCTGTGTTCCCTTAGAAAACACCAACCATGAACAGGACTATTTATATACAACGCAATCAAGTTAAATGTGTCAAATCTGCTGGCGAAAATTTTGACATGATTTTTTTTTTTATTTTTTTTTTTTTTGTAATCTCTACTGGAAATCCGTATGGTTGGACAAAATAAGCGCTGCAGAAATCATGTTAATTCAGTTTGTTTTCATCACAAAAATGGTAATATTTAAAAAAACACGAAATTCATGTTTTTTAATGTCTACTGATCACTGAAACCAATGGTATTCAAAATATACTAAATACTACAAATGTGAATAACACTGAATGAATAAGTGAGAGTGGATCAGAAAGTTTTCTTTTGTATTTGTCTTTGTAATAACTGTGAAAAAAAAACTAATACAAATGTGTTTTCAAGTGAAAAAAGCCTGCGCAAATATCATTCATACAAATGGAAAATACATTTGATGATAGTCACTTAAATAAATTAACTACTTATCGCCACAAAATGTGACTGAAATGCAGCAGGGACATATACTTGGTTTCCTTTGGTCATTCTTGGAGGCCATGACTTGTACGTATTATGATTTTTAAGCAAGTAATTTTAAGCAGTACTTTCCTACTCTTCGACTAGACTCGCCAAAAATTATCTCTGAGATAGATCAAACCTGAACACCTCTCACCATTATGATAAGAATTAACTTATTTTTAGATGTAATGTATTTTGGATAATTTTTCTTCTTTTATTGATTGTAAAACAAATCAATTTAAAAAATAAAATACATTAATAAACATAAAATTTTTAAAAAATTAAAACCTATATTGTCAATTTTAATTATGTTAATCTCATTATGATACGCACACATATACAAGCTTAGATTATTAATATAATAGATTCCTAAATCAAAAAATTACAAAAGGCCAGAACTGAGAACTGGCTGTCCAAATGTAAGTGAGCATTAATAAGAAGTATAGCGAAAAGTGAGAAGATCCCAATTTGAAAATATAGCATCATGAAATCCAAATGTTTACTGTGTAGGAATCAAGAAAATTACAAACAACCACAAAAACACAAACTTTTTTGTATGATCAACAAGGCTAACCATGTTTTAAACGTCTAACTGCCTAGTCATCAACACAATATGGACTATGATTTGTTCAAAGGCAATGCCACTAAATGGCGAAAACACGAGGAGGGACATGTTTCAAAATTATTAATAAAAAAAAATAAACAAATTAATAAACCCACAAATTCAAACATATAAAAAAAAAACTATCCACCCCACCAAAACACCATTACTAACTAAATGGAGCTGAGTTTTTCGTTGGCCTTGTAATGCGTATAGAGTTTAAACACCAACCGACTATCTATTTCGTCGGATTTGAGAAAAAAAATATATTTCCTTTAACAGATAAACTGTTTTTGGACAGCTAATCAAACTGAAGATTACGTTCATGGATCACAAGTATGTTTGAACCGCTCGGAATGAGCTTACTTCAAAACCTCATATCCATGGTGATAAAACATCATTCAGATATGCATAAACATGGCCGCCGCAAACTGAAGTTGTCAGTGGGTAGGAGTGAATATTAACTATTGTTTTTTTTGTGTATTTTCATGTATGTGTTACTTTAGAAGTGCCTCACATTTCGTGTCCTTCACGAAGGGCTGCGCCCTTATAATTCAGTTGTATCTCGCGCGTTTTTAGCTCCCGACTTTACGTCGAGGTACTTCAAATGTGTATGAAAATACATAGAGCATTGACGGTAAAATATCATTGTTAATCGACCACTACTATACTATAAAACAATAATATAAAATTTAAATGTATAAGATATTTATATTTCTTTACATGCATGGTAATGACTCTAACAGTTATTAATATCACGATGTTCACAGTGATAACATGTCGTTCACCTCATATATGTAAACAAAATATAACTGTAACTCGAAACTCGAAAACGTTGACTTGAACTTCGAAAATTTTAACTCGAAGCTACAAAATACGAACTCGAAACTCGGTACTGGACATAAAGAATTTATCGAGATTCCTTGACCCCATTTTATGTCACCTGAGACGAAGTCTCAAGTGACATATTCTAATCGCCTTTTGTCCGTCGTCGTGCGTCGTGCGTCGTATGTCCGTTAACAATTAACATTTTCCACTTCTTCTCCAAAACTGCGGAAGCAATTTCAATGAAATTTTGCACAAACCTTCTAAGGCATAAGGCCAATCAAAATTGTAAATTATATGGTCCCCACCCCCAGGGGGCTGTGAGAGGGGCCAAAAGGGTGTAAATTTGACTAAAATTTCAAAAATCTTCTTCTCTACTCACAGATGTGATACGTAGAATCAAATACTCTTCATAGATAGAAAGGTCTTAAGGTCCTTATCAAAAAGTGTGAATTATATGACCCTGGAGTATCACGTTTCCGCCTGAAGAGGGGGGCAAGTTTATAGTTTATATAGGGAAAACACATAGATGAGAATTTTTTGCTCTATTTTCATAGGAAATGAGTCAAACTTGGTTAGAATTATAAGCCTGAGATAGCATTTTAAGATCATATCTATATTGGTCCTGGCCGGCCCCCTGGGGCAGACGGGCGGGGCCAAAAAATGTCAAATAGGCAAAAACTTCAAAAATCTGCTTCTAAAATTCTGGAAATGGTAGAATCAAATACTCTTTATAGATGGAGAGGTCTTAAGATGTTTTATAACAAAAGTAACTATATGACCCTGGGGTCTCACTTACCCCCTGGGGAGAAGGTCAAGTTTACTATAGTTTATTTTGGGAAAACACATTTATGAGCATTTTTACTCAATTTTCATACATTTGTAAGAAATGAATCAAACTTGGTTAGAATTATTAGCCTGAGATAGCATTTTGATATCGATATCATACCATATTGGTCCTGGCCGACCTCCTGGGGCAGAGGGGCTGGGCTAAAAAGGGTCAAATAGGCTAAAACTTCAAAAATCTTCTAAACTTCTGGAATTGGTAGAATCAAATACTCTTTATAGATGGAAAGGTCTGAAGGTGTTTAATAAAAATTGTGACTTACAATGTATATCACCCTGGGTCTCACTTACCCCCTGGGGAGGGGGTCAAATTTACTTCAGTTTATACATGTATAGGAAAAACACATTAATGAGCATTTTTGGCTCAATTTTCATAGAAAATGAGTCAAACCTGATTAGAATTATAAGCATGAGATATAGCATTTTAACATCCATATCGGTCCTCGCTGACCCCCTAGGGGACCAGAGTGGCGGGACCAAACCGGGTCAAAATGACTAAAATTTCAAAAACATTCTTCTTTTAATTAAAAGTTCTCAGGTTTGATGGAAGCAAATACTCTTCATAGACAAAAAAGTTAAATTTATAAAATCACTGACCAATTTCAAGGCCCAGTATATAGTGTTTATATGTCTTTTATTTGTTTCATTATATATTCTAACTCAGGTGATTTATTAAAGGGACAATTCAGTCTAAGAGAACATTTAAATGTGTACATATATCGGAAAAAACCCAGTTCTAATGGAAATTAGATCAGTCGGTTTTACTGTGATATGCATGAAAAGCCCATGGTTGTGACATGTGTGTAGATGTTCAAACTCGCTCGCTGTCCGCCATTACACATTGTGGTCGAACTTCTTGTATGCCGAACCCTGTCCCTTGCGCGTAGAGTAATGCAATTTTTGTCTAGAACTGCTCAAATCGCTCTGACAGTAGTGTGGTTACCTTATTAGGTGAATTGTCTTGCCTAAAAAATGATTTTATCACCTTCCCAGTGGTTATGTTGTTTATTTGTTTAACGTGCTTGACTTTGGCTCGGGTATGGGTACAGCGTACATATTGTACCTGCTTCATCGTATTGATCAACGATTTGATATTTCAACGATATTAATTAAAATATTAAACAATGACGTGGAATTTGTCAATATTTTATATGATATGTTTCATAAGAAATGTAGAACAATACGTTTATGCCATATTTTGCTTCTTGGTTTTGTAAAAGAATTAGCCTGAGTGAATTGTCCCTTTAAGGCCCATGGGCCTCTTGTTCATTAATTATAGTGTCAGGTTCAAACGTCAAGGTTCAAAGTGTGTGAATAAATATATCAACCGTATTCTACAAAACGTTATGTTTATAATTATATACAGTGTGTTGTTTTGTTTAAAAATAATGTGTACAATTTTATACAGTGTAGCGTTTTATTTAAAAATGATGTTTACAATTTTATACAGTGTGATGCTTTATCTAAAAAATTATGTGTACAATTATATACAGTGTGTTGTTTTATTTAAAAAATATTGTGTACAATTTTATACAGTGTGGTGTTTTATTTGAAAATATTGTGTACAATTTTATACTGTGTGGTGTTTTATTTAAAAAATATTGTGTACAATTTTATACTGTGTGTTGTTTTGTTTGAAAATAATGTGTTCAATTTTATACAGTGTAGCGTTTTATTTAAAAATGATGTTTACAATTTTATACAATGTGATGCTTTATCTAAAAAATTATGTGTACAATTATATACAGTGTGTTGTTTTATTTAAAAAATATTGTGTACAATTTTATACAGTGTGGTGTTTTATTTGAAAATATTGTGTACAATTTTATACTGTGTGGTGTTTTATTTAAAAATAATGTGTACAATTTTATACTGTGTGGTGTTTTATTTAAAAATAATGTGTACAATTACACACATTGTGGTATTTTATTTTAAATTGGTGTGTACAATTTTATACAGTGTGGTGTTTTATCTGAAAATATTGTGTACAATTTTATACAGTGTGGTGTTTTATCTGAAAATATTGTGTACAATTTTATACAGTGTGGTGTTTTATCTGAAAATATTGTGTACAATTTTATACAGTGTGGTGTTTTATCTGAAAATATTGTGTACAATTTTATACAGTGTGGTGTTTTATTTAAAAATGATTTGTACAATTATATACAGTTAGTGATTTTAATACCACGCGGTGTTTTACATGTACAGTCAAACCTCGATGTATCGAAATTCAAGGGACCGTCAGAAAAACTTCGAAACATCGAGACTTCGAATTATTCATGGTTGAAATTAAACCGCTACCAATGGGGGCGGCGAACATAAAAAAAACGACTACCTGCATCTTTGCCGTACTAATGATTTAATAACGCAGCTTGTAAAAAAAAGCACCGGGTATCGGCCTGATCAGTGATATTAATTATCTTGATAACAACAAGCAAGCAACACAAGGTGTCGTAATGGTCATCCTAATCCTTACCGTGCGGCGAAGGACCTCGCGAGACAGCTAGTATAATTATCAACGCCAGAAATCATAGTGGTTGGTTGATACACAAATCTTAAACATCATGTCGACACCTTATCAGCAATATCATAATGGGCAGATTGTAATGGTTCAAAAACAGAATTTAAAGATTTCGGAGATATGTGAGAGGTCTTACTTTTTAAAAAAAGTCTATTTTTGTTGATACAGCTAGAAATCTCGTGGGTTGTCAACACAGAAAGTTAATATTTGATAAAGGATAATTAAGGCTGCCCTAGATTAAGCCAATCAATCCAGAGAACTGTTTATATAACGACACATAGGTTTACCCTCTATCAAATGGTTTTTATTGATTCCATAGTATCCGGTTTTAAGGAGCGGTTGCCTAGCAACCACCGTTCACTAAAGTATTATATGATACCGGGAGACTGTTTGACCCTATAACCTTTATTCGTTCAAGTCTTATAGGATATCGGATATGGTTTGATTCTATAAGCATTA
>NW_027188917.1:0-6296 GCF_041381155.1 Argopecten irradians | reverse complement strand
AGTCCAACACGGTAGTTTCCTTCTGAAGGAAATACCGTGTTGGACTCGCTCTTTTATACATTTACCTGGATTACAAGTGAGTATAGTGTACATTTAATAGTGTCATTAACATTTGAATACTGTTTGTTTAATCTTAATTTCTATGTATGTTAATGTCTTAGCAGTAAGAACTGAACAGGAGAACTTTAAATTGACATTTATTCAAATTTTAAGAGGGAAAATATTTTGATTTTTCAGCAAGAACATATCTCCACACTATCAACATGTTCATCATAGTTCACACTAACTTAAAGTAATTATCTGATATGACAAGTTAAGTCGATTGATTTAAACTATTATAGGGGGAAGGGTATCTTATGTACAATACGCTATTCAGAGAGACCACAAAACTGAATCTAAATAACGATATGTCCTGATGATGTTCAATCATGAATGCAAACTGAAAGATGTTATTTCTTTCTTAAGGAAGAACTTTGTATTTTGAAAATGTTTATTGTTTTTAAAATATTAGGTATTTTATATTCTAAAAATGCTTTTTAATTCTGTCAAAAGATATGTAATCAAAAAAGCTGCAACAACGATAATCTTTTTACTTGTGCATATTCCGTCTTTGCATATTACAGAGTTAGCTCCCTTGTGGGTAGGTATCGATTGTTACGTCATTATTTTGTGAGCGCTATTAACGTCGTTTTCTCCGAAACGTATGACGTTACGCTCTTAAACACATGACGTCACAATCAATTCCTACCCGCAAGTGCAGATAACTCTGTAATATGCAAATATATCAGGGACATTATTATCGATATTGTCAAAGTTACAATGAAATACAAATTGATGTTGTCATAGCAACGATGTAAAGCCAGTTTATGATGTATTGTTAAGGCGATGGTATACATGTAATGCTAATTTAGTTTATTAGCTTGATTATTTTGACAAAAAAGGACTTTAACTCCTTCACCCCCGGAAATTCATTATGGACTGTTCCCCGTCTTTGTATTAGAAGAGTTCAAATGTATGATGAATGAGTTTCTTGTTTAAACAAGAAAACCACCCCTGAAAAACCACCCCTGTTATGGAAAACTGAGACTTGTCCTTTTCCACCAGAAGTATTTTATAAAGAACAAGTGATAATGGATATTACAAAAATCAAAATTAATGTTGATAGTTAAAAGTGTTGTTATGTTGCCTAGTTTGCAGGTGTTTTACTGGTATATGTTTATACCGTATTCGACCCTACAAGCCCCCCCCCCCCTCCATCCTTATAAGCGCCTCTCCCCATTTTTAGGCTTCAATTTCACTTAAATTTCACTTTGAATTAACTGCAGACTGAAAATGTGAAAACGTTGTTGTTTTTCTTACCCATTTCTTTTGCAAATTGATTTATGGCTTACTTTGTAGAATAACCTTATGAAAGGCAAGTCCAAATTTATTTCTATTAAGCGCCCCCTGAGTTGCTTCAATTTTTAAGTGCCCTGGATGATTATTGGGTCGAATAGGGTATATGTATTGTAAGACCAGTTTACATATCAAGTTAGTTTTGATGATACAGTACACATGTTTTTATAGCTTCTGACTTTGTTTTAGGTAGTTGAAGTTCTGATGTTCAAAAGGATTAATATGATTTATTGTCGAAAAGACAACAGATTTTGTGAGGATATTTAGAAATCAAGACAGCTTGTTTATAGTGTGCTCTGTTCTTATGGAAAAAGCAATTGTACACGAAGCTGTATGTCTGTCTAAGATTTATTGAAGTATATGGACTGCTTTTCTGATCCCATCAAATGTAATTTCATGATATTGTTATTCCGTGTTATGTATGTGTAACCAATGATCAAAATAATTCATTTTTATATCATTCATCGATATCATTAATCATCCGTCATTACTGAAACCAAAGTTCCACAGACTTCCATGCTATGTAAGATAAATATATTATATATATACATATGTAAATCTGATATTTTCACAAGAACATGTTCATGATGATGTCAATTGACACAAATAAACCATTTTATGAAAAAAAACTGGTTTGTGTTGTCTTGATTTTAAAGAAAAACTATTACTGGCCAACAAGAACTTACGTTAAAAAAACTTATATAATTTTATATAATATAACTTTTAACAATTCTTGCTACCATTCTGAAGGAAAATTCAAAATTCATATGAATGTTTCCCTAGGACCCTAGCTTTGCATATTGCATTTTGGGATCAATCGGTCAACAAGATGGACGACTGGCCGGCATCTTTGATTTTGGTTATTTCTTCTCAGAAAGTAAAGAAATGATCCGTCTCAAATTTCATATATATTTTGAAGTTGAAGTTTGAAAAGCAAAGAAAAGACCCCTTTGGTGCCCACCAAAGAAATATCTATGGTTGACAAGGGAAAGAGGGATCTTTCTTCTGCTTTTCAAACTTTTAACTATTAAAATTCAAAATTGCAATCCTGTTGACTGATCGGTCCCAATATACAAAATACACAACTAGAGCCCTAAGGAGAACCTACATATGAAAGGAGGGGTATCACTTTAGGCTGTTTTACGACCACTTAGTGGTAATCAAAGTATTTTGCATGAAGATACATTAGGGTCAGCTAAATATTGTATGCTAATTAGAATATCCGATTTTTTCTGGGCTCATGGTAATTTCAGAGTTCAAATGTCAAAGGGTGAAAATTCACAGTCCTAATTAATTAAACATTATGATAAAGATACTATTTTTTGCAGTTTTTGCTTGCAAATCTTGAGGTTGTGAAGTTCAGTTAAGAAAACTGATGAAAAATTCAAAAAGTATGTCACAGTGACCTAGTTAAGTATTTGTTCTATTTTAGCATTACAAACTTTTATTGTTTGCTGATAGTTGATTAAACGATTTGATAGTTTGAGGTTGATGTTTAGTAATGCATGTGGATATTGACATGACCTGCTTAAGATGATTACATCCTAGAGTCACATTGGCTAGGTCACGTGCATGAATTAGGTCATATTCAATGAATAGTATCATCTGCCCACCAAGCATCCTCTGTTTTCCCATGTTTAAGGATGTTTAAGGCATATTTAAAATTAAAGTATTTTCATCTAAGTAACCACGAAATTAGATTCCAAATTTAGTCGCCTTTTACGATCATGCAATGGGGCAGCAGACACAATTCTAACATCCTACCTTCACTTAAGGTGTTGCTTGCAATAAGCTCATAAAACAAGCATAAATAATTTAAAAACTGCCTTAAACATGGGGAAACAGAATGCTGATGCACAACTACGGTCCGAGGGGAACCTAAATATGAGAAAGATCCCTTCAGCACTTTCTGAGATATAGCAGTTGGTTACGTACGTAACAGGAATAACAACAGCAGCCTGGTATCATATACGGTTGACACTAACACACTGAAAAAAACTACACATCATAACAAAGTTATTTTCGATACCAAAAACCAGTTCTTTTATCCGGTCTTATATCCCAGTAAATTCTATCATTACATATTCTTGTAAAAGCCCTGTGCACCTACATTTTCGGACAAAGAAAGATACCGTTTAACCGGTTATTTTCGCGGGGTTACATTTTCGCTATCATTGCTATGACGCGGAAATTTGATCCGCGAAATACTGAGAAATGGTTGAGTCATATATAATCATAAAGCCAGATCGCGAAAATTTAAAGCCGCTAAAATTAAACTTTTAAATCATCATTTTTAGTTGAAATCGCGGGAAGTTTTGACCGCGAAAATAACCGGCTATACAGTATTTAAAGAAATACTCATTCTTTTAATATAGTCTTACGATGTTTTTTATACATTCGTTCAGGAAATATGACAAAGACGTGGGGAAAAAGTAGTGGAATATAAACCCAGTATAGATTAACGCAACGTCTGGCACAGTCAGAGTTAGGATCATAATCATCATCAACACACCTTCCGTGTATATCAAAACTAATGTAATTGTCAGTATAAACAACATCAACACACCTTCCTTGTATATCAAACTAATGTAATTTGTCAGTATAACAACATCAACACACCTTCCTTGTATATCAAACTAATGTATTGTCAGTATAACAACACAACACACTTCCTTGTATATCAAACTAATGTAATTGTCAGTATAACAACATCAACACACCTTCCTTGTATATCAAACTAATGTAATTGTCAGTATAACAACATCAACACACCTTCCTTGTATATCAAACTAATGTAATTGTCAGTATAACAACATCAACACACCTTCCTTGTATATCAAACTAATGTAATTGTCAGTATAACAACATCAACACACCTTCCTTGTATATCAAACTAATGTAATTGTCAGTATAACAACATCAACACACCTTCCTTGTATATCAAACTAATGTAATTGTCAGTATAACAACATCAACACACCTTCCTTGTATATCAAACTAATGTAATTGTCAGTATAACAACATCAACACACCTTCCTTGTATATCAAACTAATGTAATTGTCAGTATAACAACATCAACACACCTTCCTTGTATATCAAACTAATGTAATTGTCAGTATAACAACATCAACACACCTTCCTTGTATATCAAACTAATGTAATTGTCAGTATAACAACATCAACACACCTTCCTTGTATATCAAACTAATGTAATTGTCAGTATAACAACATCAACACACCTTCCTTGTATATCAAACTAATGTAATTGTCAGTATAACAACATCAACACACCTTCCTTGTATATCAAACTAATGTAATTGTCAGTATAACAACATCAACACCCTTCTTGTATATCAAACAATGTAATTGTCAGTATAACAACATCAACACACCTTCCTTGTATATCAAACTAATGTAATTGTCAGTATAACAACATCAACACACCTTCCTTGTATATCAAACTAATGTAATTGTCAGTATAACAACATCAACACACCTTCCTTGTATATCAAACTAATGTAATTGTCAGTATAACAACATCAACACACCTTCCTTGTATATCAAACTAATGTAATTGTCAGTATAACAACATCAACACACACCTTCCTTGTATATCAAACTAATGTAATTGTCAGTATAACAACATCAACACACCTTCCTTGTATATCAAACTAATGTAATTGTCAGTATAACAACATCAACACACCTTCCTTGTATATCAAACAATGACTATAACAACATCAACACACCTTCCTTGTATATCAAACTAATGTAATTGTCAGTATAACAACATCAACACCTTCCTTGTATATCAAACTAATGTAATTGTCAGTATAACAACATCAACACACCTTCCTTGTATATCAAACTAATGTAATTGTCAGTATAACAACATCAACACACCTTCCTTGTATATCAAACTAATGTAATTGTCATATAACAACATCAACACACCTTCCTTGTATATCAAACTAATGTAATTGTCAGTATAACAACATCAACACACCTTCCTTGTATATCAAACTAATGTAATTGTCAGTATAACAACATCAACACACCTTCCTTGTATATCAAACTAATGTAATTGTCAGTATAACAACATCAACACCAACCTTCCTTGTATATCAAACTAATGTAATTGTCAGTATAACAACATCAACACACCTTCCTTGTATATCAAACTAATGTAATTGTCAGTATAACAACATCAACACACCTTCCTTGTATATCAAACTAATGTAATTGTCAGTATAACAACATCAACACACCTTCCTTGTATATCAAACTAATGTAATTGTCAGTATAACAACATCAACACACCTTCCTTGTATATCAAACTAATGTAATTGTCAGTATAACAACATCAACACACCTTCCTTGTATATCAAACTAATGTAATTGTCAGTATAACAACATCAACACACCTTCCTTGTATATCAAACTAATGTAATTGTCAGTATAACAACATCACATCAACACACTTCTTCTCTGAAACTAAGCATGGTATAGCACCCATAATAATGCAATGGTAGCATCTTTATAGTGTGGCAACTAAACATGATTCAAATTTGTGCAAATGATGGGCTCGAACCCCCCGGGGGGCCTGAGGGCGGGTCAAAAGGGGTCAATTTGGCTATTTCCATATAAAACTTTTTCTCTGCAACTAAAATGGATACACTCATAAATGCAATGGTAGCATCTTATAGGGTGAGGGATTCAAAATTGTACAAATATGGGCTGACCCCCCGGGGCCTGAGGGGGCGGGGTCAAAAGGGTCAATTTGGCTATTTCCATATAAAACGACTTCTTCTCTGAAACCTAAGCATGGGATAGCACCCATAATGCAATGTAGCATCCTTATAGGTTGGATTGAAATGTGTACAAATATAGGGGATGACCC
>NW_027188916.1:0-6370 GCF_041381155.1 Argopecten irradians | reverse complement strand
AGATTTCATAGAGAGGTGAATGTTTCGGAGCCTGCTGATTGGGTATTCAGGGCGCATCAGTTTCAAATGTTTAATGTGTGGGTTGGGCAATACATGTAGATGTAAAATATGGGTTAAAGAAATTTTAAAATTCTGTCAAGTGTGTGTCTGACAGGGGGAGGTAATCAATATTGGAATTTCATGAATATTTTGGTCAATTTTTGGTGCGGAATTCAACATAAGATGGAACCCCCCACATAAAAGTTTAGCAAGATGGTAGATCTTTATTTCTTTTTATTCACAGGTATGCCAGATGCCATTCTTCAAAATAAGTGACAGGTGACCAGACTTGAAAACTCCATTTAACCTGGACAGTGGTAAACGTTAATATATCGTATATAGCGAAATCATTTGGTTCTGCGGTCTCTATAGGATGACAACCGGATATGACGTTTTCATCATTCAGCGTCCCTGGACACCATTTGACTGAACCCAATCTGCATGTTTTTGACTGGAAATCGAATGTTGAAGGTATTTTGCTTGTACTTTATACATATTTGGTAGTTATTTTTAATACGGAGGCCTTCCTGTCTTGATAACAACACTGTAAATTGGAGGATTTTGTTAAAAAAATCACATTACACATATGTTGTTAATATAGCTTAGCACATGAACCAATATCTTAGAAAGTGATTATACAGAAGATGTTTATGTCACGATTATGACACAGGGGTTTGGGAGAGTATGACACAGGGTCTAGGGACCTGGCGGGGGGGGTGTGAATATAAGAAGTCAGCTGACTTAGAATATGATGTGTATTTCAATGATATTTAGTAAACTTCTATGAATCCGCGTGATACACTGTGATTAGGAGTTATTCAGGCATAATATTAGGCTTTAGGCATTATCTCTTTCCCTCTATTTATCTATTTATCATAATCACTAATCTATTTATCTGTACATGTAACTCAAATATCTTATGTATTTATTCATCATATGGATATATAGTGTTGTTTGGTTCTGTAAAATATACAGTATAGTCTTCTTTTTCACTATTAAGTGTTTAAGACTGGTCAGGAATAGGTAATAGATTCAGGCTGTAGGTCGGTGGTTTTCATTTGGGTACTCTGGGTTCCTCCAAGTACAATTGACACATCCTTAAATGGCCATGAAACCTAATCGATCTATATAAAACACTTTCTGTTTTTTGTGTTCATTAATCAGCTACTTTCACTCATTCATTTTAGTTATTTTATCATTTATTTATTCATTTATTCATTTCTTCTGTTTCAGCCGAGCTTTGAACATGATACCTTTTGGGCGGACAAGTTTAACAGCTTATTCCTGACTTGAAGACAGCGCCAAGGGGAGTTAACTCATTTCACGAAAATACTAGACAGATTTACCTTTCCATAAATGACCTGAGTATTTATTTGTGAGTATAATTTGTCTTTTTTCTCTATATATTTCTCTTATATACCTCTTTGGTTCAATTATCAGTGTTCTTAATTTCTTCGAGATGGATAGTCGAGTGAAATTCGAGTTATCTCCCTTCCATTGTCTGTAGGTCTCTGGTAAACGGAGACATAAGCAGTCAGCCTGGTGCAATTTTAGAGGTGAATTGTGGAATTCTTTCACTTCCAGATCTTGTAACTGACTAGTTTACATCAAGATGTGAGTGAAGGATAAGCTTTATTCTATTTTTCAAAATTATTTTCTTTCTAATAGCCACGATTCTTAAGTTCTGACCAGTCTTTCGGGTTCAAACGTTGCTCTAGATTTGATTTTATCTGTCCCTGGAATCTTTCAGTGGTTAATAATTCCCTTTTTCACATCAATTGGTATACATTTGTAATTTTAGAATCATCTCATGCAGAAAATCAGGGCAAATTTGAAATTTTTGGGGCTGTTTTGTATCCATATTTTATAAGCTGCACCATCATTTCTCTGTGTTATATCAGATAGATTATGGCATAATATGTTATAATCATGTCTTTATGATATTGTTTTGATTACTAAGTTATATATCTATAGTATTGAGCCAGTTTTGGAACTTTGCTTTGCTTAAATTTTCAGTTCTGGATATTTTTTGCTAGATATTCCAAAAATGGGGGGGTGGGGGTAAAGAATATGAGTTATCTCCCCCTGATCTTCAAGTTTAATTCAGTTGTTCATATAATCCTGTAGTACACTAACTATACTATAGTTATAAGTAAAAGTCAAAAGTCTAGGTTCAAATTTCATTGAAATATTTAAATTTTTATTTCTAAACTGTTTCAATTCTCATAATTTTTTCTTACAGGAATTCCCATCATCGATACGAGTACATAGCTTGCAGTACCAGACCAACCCATGCAGAGAGCAAACTCCCATTTTGGAATCAGACCTTATGGACATGTAGCTTTCCAAAAATGGTAAATTTGAAAAATATGTAAAATGCTATAGGGACCGCAGAATCAAACCAAAAATAGATTCCTGGAAATCCCCTTTTGGGCACAAGATTTCATAGAGAGGTGAATGTTTCGGAGCCTGCTGATTGGGTATTCAGGGCGCATCAGTTTCAAATGTTTAATGTGTGGGTTGGGCAATACATGTAGATGTAAAATATGTAAAGAAATTTTAAAATTCTGTCAAGTGTGTGTCTGACAGGGGGAGGTAATCAATATTGGAATTTCATGAATATTTTGGTCAATTTTTGGTGCGGAATTCAACATAAGATGGAACCCCCCACATAAAAGTTTAGCAAGATGGTAGATCTTTATTTCTTTTTATTCACAGGTATGCCAGATGCCATTCTTCAAAATAAGTGACAGGTGACCAGACTTGAAAACTCCATTTAACCTGGACAGTGGTAAACGTTAATATATCGTATATAGCGAAATCATTTGGTTCTGCGGTCTCTGTACAGAACACGTCTATTATTTTCCTTTACACTGGACTGTACAGTATAACAATCATTTGTATTAGTCATGGTAACAATTATTGGTAACAGTAATGCATTAAATATATTTCATTATTTCGCTGTCATGGTTTCAAAGGAGCATTGAAAGATACAAATTTTCCATACAATGAAAATGTTTTGCTACACAACTTTATAGTTATTTGTGTTTTGTATGTAAAGAGATTTGCAGTCAAATCGTATATCATCTGGAATGAATGTAGTGTTTATATTGTCTCGTAATGTATTTAATATATTATGTATATATATAGTAAAAAAAAACTTGTCCAAATTGAGTGTAAAAGATATTTATATAATCTGTAATTGTATTTGTAAGCAGGGTTTATTGCTATAATCACAGTTAATTTCTTTAATAAAAATCTGCTTAAATAAATTAATGTTATTTATGATCTCTTGCTTCAGATTCCATCATCAACTGCATCTAAAAACTGCATCTTAGATGTATCTGTCCTAGTGTACTGTATGTACCACTGTCTATATATTACATTCCAAAAATAGATTGTGTTTCCTATAGATAACTGTTATTAAAATATCAATTTCAAGAAATACACATCACTACATAATTATCAAGATCAGATGTCAAAAGTCTTTTGATAGTAATCTTCAGGTAATAACATTCTCTACAAATATCAATAAATTGTCTCATCATACCCGATTTATCCTTGGAAAAAATGTACACTGTTCTGACTTACAGTGTAGGTTGTATTTCATGACTACCCATGCAATGTTACTTTGTAACATCAATATCAACATGAAATTAGTGTTTTCTCTGTATGTCGTTTTTCAAAATTTGACTTTAACAGGTTAGATAACAAGATTTGGATTTAAAATGTCTGACATCTCAATTTCACTGAGAAAATAATGATATTGGTATTCAGCATTGGTAGCCATATGTAATACAGCCTCGGGTGGCACAAAGTGTATTGCATGTGGATAAAAAAAAAAGAGAAACACACCTATGGGGTAAAACAGATGATCTGCACCCTCAAGAGAGATTCTTAAGCTGTCAAACATTCAGCAAAGATGATCTGCACCCTCAAGAGAGATTCTTAAGCTGTCAAACATTCAGCAAAGCTGACAGCTTAAGAATTTGAACCATTGGCCATGGGTTGAGTTTCTCCTGTACATGTCTTGCCACAAAGAGTGTGACAGATTCTGTTTATACCCCTATCCTTTTTATTTACATAATGAGAGAGTCTAACATTCCATTATTAACCAAAAGGTGTGTCCAAATAACTCAATCAAATTTCGATTGATTATTTTAAATTTCAACTCGCTTGTCTTTTTTACTTGAAACCATTCATCCCAAAGCGGTACAAAGTTCACTAATAATATTAGGTTAAAAGGATACCTTTACGACTACCTATTGAGTTTTACAAGTACAAAAGCATACTTTCATTCAAGGTCACATTGACAAATAGGATGAAATCTCAATATCTGTTTACCAATGACAAACATACACATACATGTAATTTATTTGATTTGTTTTATAGCTACCTTATTTGTTCAGTTAAGAATGGAATTATCTTAGCTTCATTTAATATAACATATCAAAAAGACAAGAGGCCTATGGGCCTTAACAGTCATTTGAATATTGGCACAAAACAACGTTAAACAGTCACAGTATAAAGCAGTGGCTAACAATTAAGGCAATACAAGGAACTCCTCTCATTAAAGCTGTAAGTTTCCGATATTTAATATATTCAATTACTTTGACCTTAAAAGTAGGTAAAGGTTAGATGCATTTGAAGACATTGTTAGCCACTCATCCTAGTATGCTACAGACCCAAATATCAGGTCTCTAGGCCTCTTGGGTATAAACAAAGATAAGCATTTTTGTCACCTACGATCTTGAGTGAAGGTCAAGGTAATTCATTTGAGCAAACTTTATAGTCCTTCATCCCAGCTGCTGCAGACTCAATATCAGGTCTACATGTATATATATGCCTCATAGTTATTCTCAAGAAGTCGTTTTAAGATTATAGCCTATTTGACCCTGTGACTTTAAATAAAGGTCAAGGTCATTCATTTGAACAAATTTGTTAGTCATTCATTTCACCACTCTACACGCCCAGTATCAGTACCTTGGGCCTTTCTGTTACTGGGAAGAAGTTTGAATGGAAAGTTTACGAACGACGACAGACGAAGCACGGTGACTATACATGTAGGTTATCCTAACCCACCTGGTCAGATGACCTAATAAGCATTTTCAACAATCTCCTTTTGGCATACTGGAAAAACAGATTTGACATTAATTCAACCACTCTTCAATGATAGAGACATACAGATCTGATATTTTACCCGAAGCTTGCTTGAGTGAAATACTACCAAATTTGTGTAAATAAACTATTATTTTGACCTTGAGATTAGATATATTTACCTCAGTATATAAGTATTAACGTATCCATTTAGAAATAGATCACAAAGACCTATGGCGTAATGATGTACACGGTCATCTTATTATGGGCATGGACCATGCGACCAGGAAGCTATCGAAATCAGTAACATATTAGTTTATCGCTTAAAGGCTGTGTCATCGATCATGTATGGTTGTTTCCCAGTATATTATTAACAGTCAAGTTACTATTTAGTAGAAATCAAATTGATCAGTTGATTTCCCGTACATGATATACATTGCATTTTACCCTAATATGAACATGTTCCCTTTTTGAATCTAGACTATTCTGAAAAGAATTTACGATTGTGATTGATATCGGAAACACCGTCTTTGGAGGATTTCTTTTTCGTATTGTGACATCTCTAATATTTGTTGTGGATCTTTGGTCTCTTTCTTTTTAAAACTTCAAGTTAATATGTATAAGAATACATAATCCATTGATATTTCATGATAATTTTAAAGTTCTTAGATTCTGTGCAGGATGAATGTCGATGTCGCTATTTATGATAGTCCTAAAATTCTTAGATTCTGTGCAGGATGAATGACGATGTCGCTATTTATGATAGTTCTAAAATTCTTAGATTCTGTGCAGGATGAATGACGATGTCGCTATTTATGATAGTTCTAAAATTCTTAGATTCTGTGCAGGATGAATGACGATGTCGCTATTTATGATAGTTCTAAAATTCTTAGATTCTGTGCAGGATGAATGACGATGTCGCTATTTATGATAGTTCTAAAATTCTTAGATTCTGTACAGGATGAATGACGATGTCGCTATTTATGATAGTTCTAAAATTCTTAGATTCTGTGCAGGATGAATGTCGATGTCGCTATTTATGATAGTTCTAAAATTCTTAGATTCTGTGCAGGATGAATGACGATGTCGCTATTTATGATAGTTCTAAAATTCTTAGATTCTGTGCAGGATGAATGACGATGTCGCTATTTATGATAGTTCTAAAAAATTCTTAGATTCTGTGCAGGATGAATGACGATGTCGCTATTTATGATAGTTCTAAAATTCTTAGATT
>NW_027188915.1:0-6479 GCF_041381155.1 Argopecten irradians | reverse complement strand
TAGCTATATATAGGCTGACGCTAGGGTATACACAAAGGATCCCTCTATATTTCACTGATAACATATATTGTTTAGCTTATTTAAAGCCTGAGAAACGATTTGGCAACTGTTATAACAAATTATTAGGATGTATAAACCTGTATAATCAGTGTTCTATTTTTGTACCAACAACTTCCTTGTATCGACTATTTCACATACCGAACGACATTATTACAACGATATTACAACGCATTCAAGCAAATTAAACATTAACAACGTATGCAAAGTAAAACTACCAAAGCCATATATTTACGTACCTCCATTGGACAATCGAAGTTACCCTGTTACACCAACTGAGGGCGGCCGACATGTTGTATATGGCTGATGTCCCTCCTCACATAATGATGTGTAATGGACACGCATGAAGGATCTCGCAGCAGGTAATGTGATTGTGAACGTCAGAAAAGTGGTATACTACAGTGCTTTTTATATAAATGACTTCATTAAAGGCATAGTTGTCGAATAAAATACATCTAGAAATAAAGCAGAGATTTGTTATGATTGAACTGTTGTTTATTGTTTATAAAAGAAAGACTTGAAGCTACAATTTTTCGAGTATATAATTATACCAATGGCAAACAATACATTATTAGGCTCTGAGGATGGGGGAGGGAGGTTATAAAAACACATCCCTACATATCTTAAAATGACCAGCTAAGATATTTACATGTAATGAATCCAATTTTTACACCCATACAGGTACAAGGAAACATGAAACAGTTGGAAAGCAAAAATAATAATAACAATTCCTACATTTAGTCTGGAATTTTTCAGAGTGATTTTACGACAGGTATAATAATGTAAGACCCCTTTCTTCCTACTTATGCCATGTCCTTTAAAACTGGTAATTCTACACAGCAGACGAATTTGCATTGTGTAAATCACCTTTCATTATCGATCCTAGTATTTGTACAATTTTCACTTTAATATTAATATTAAATTCCTAGTATTATATTGGTATTTGGATTACATTTTGACGTACCACATGACACCCCATAACGTGTGTGCGGGACTAGTATCTCAGTGGCGATGTGCCATAACTCTTTGTAATATATATTCCCACTAAAATGACGTTAGCGCGGGATTGCACCTTTTGACGTCATTTCATCACCAAAAGAAACAGAAGTCCCGCGCCGTTAATTAGTCCCATTGTACTATTTAATTCAATAATCTTATTTGTATAGATTGTTTTTTAGGATTATTCACAAAGCTGAAAATGAAGGGGCTCGAAATTTTGTTATTCACGAGCGGATATTTTTCAAACATTTAAGTCATTTAAAAAGGTTTCAGTTGTATCATTCGTTTTGGACATCACTGATAAACATTACTAGATTCGTCTTGTCATGATACTGTAGGGGTTACTATAACTCACGTAAAATCCACTCCTGGACTATCTTCAAAGCCACACAGTAAACCACAGTGTATTGTTTATACGGCTCTTTTGATGTGCATCAAAGGATCAAATTACTTGTTATGTTCTGCCCGGAGCTGGATATAATGTCAGTTACACCAATCCCTGGATTATTGAGGGACATACAAGGGTTTATTACCCTTAACTTTGGTATAATATTTGTTTTCTACTATGTTGCACTTTCTACCTTTAATTAAAAAATATTTGAACATAAAAATGCGGGGGCCAAGTGATTAAAATGCCCCGACATATTACAATAAGCCCTCCAAGTCTGGGTCATGAATTCGAATCCCATATGGTGTAGTTGCCAGGCACTAACCGCTGGTCGATGGGTTTTTTTCCGCGTAAACCACCATCACATTTGGGATGTTCTTACATGACCCTCTCTGTTTATAGGACGTTAAATAAAATACGCCAAAATCAAACTTAACATTTATTCCATTCTCGATTTTCAATGGGTTTAATTCCAAGGGAATCGCTACAGGCCTATGATTGGTTAGGGTTTTTTTCTCTCGAACTGCCTGCAGTTTTACTTAGAGATAGTCATGAAAATGGATATAATGACAATAAAAGTAACCCCTCGAGTATGTATTTATTCAGAATAATTATGTAGGTACCTAGTTTCTGGATGAAAATATTGACGATATTTTTACAGGTTCTTAATTTATGCATATGTAGGATGGTTACCGTAGCTACTATAACAATCACCATACCTATCAAATCGAGGATGTAATCGATAGTTGAAATTCAACCATTTGAATTTAAACTATAAATAAAAGGTCTGAGACGGATTCGGCGGGGGAAGGGTGGTTCCACAAGGCACAAACCATACAAATTTATTAATGGAGTAATGAGTCATTGACTAAAGGTAAGTGACTAGGCGATCAGATTTCTATTCAGATGTCGGTGGTTGTTGAATGTCATTTTATTATTTCAATAATTTAGAATAAGAGTAGATTATCATTTATACCCCATCGGAGCGTAGAAAAATATTCGCGTGATAAAGTTGAAAAGTCATATGCAAATTAAAACAATCAATATCACATTCGAACTCAAGCTCGTGATTCACGCGCGTGCTGAACTTTGACCTTGTGATCATCGCAATCGGAATGCCATCTATCGTCACATATCTTCGTTTGATTTTTACCGGTGAAAAAGCTTATTTAACTGGTTTTCATAAATATTGAGTTAGTATGTCTATGACTGTGAATATTTCCAAAATGATTTTAGATTATTGTTTGTCACCAGTGCAACAAGTTTAACAAAGTATTTTGCCGAAGTAAAATAAAAATCTACAGCTTGATTTATTGATTATTCTTTGTATTTTTTTAATTGCGTATTTGTAGTTTTTTATCATTTTGCGGGGAAATTACAGGGGCAGAAAAAGAATCATTCCCCTTCTTAGAGAGAAGGACAGAGAAATATCTATCCCGAAGGAGATTCACGACAGTCTAAACCTCGGTAAGCCTCGAGTAAGACGGTCTTGAATCTCCTCCTCGGATATTCGGAGATTTCTCTGTCCTACCCTCAAGGTAGGGGAAGATCCTATTACACATGTCCACCAACTGAGCGAATGGGAGACTGAGCTGTGAATGTGAACTCTGACAAGGGTCGTCTCAAAAGTAATCGCGTCATAAAAATAAAGTTTTGACATATGTGTGCTATCACAACCTCATTACAGTTGTTAAAACAAATACGTTTTTACATGTATTTACAAAATTATCAAATTTAAATTTATACGTAATAGTGTAAAAGTGTAATAACTAATATTACTCTATATATAACTATATATGTGGTATAGTAGGGACCATGTCAGTTTAATTAGTTTGTTTTACTAACATAATTTATAAATCAATCTACGGCAGTCAGTAGATGCAATACAAAATTTAGTTTTAAAAAAGGAAAAGAAAAAAAAAAAACGCACTCACACAATTACACGGTACGCGACTAACGTAAAAAAATTCAAAATAAATCATACTTCAACTACCTTTATTTTATTTGCGTGTGTCTATAAATTCTACAGAAGTTGTCTCCCGACAGCAAGAGCTGTACATATCTCAACGGTGGTGGATATCTGTCAACACGTATGTTGCCTAAGAGTCCCCACCACTCGGTAAATCATTTGTTGGGGGTTAGGGCGAGGAAAAAGCTGGAAAGCAACTCTTTCACTCGGTTGAAATATCCCTGTTCACTTGACAGATTCATGTTTGTTACGCGGCTTGAGGGTAGTAGAAGTTTAGTTTCATTACGCAATTCATGCCATCCTGCAGGATAGTCATTCGTAGCAAGAACGCTTGTAATCCAGACGCCTGATCATTGCCTGTTGGAGTTATATAAAAACGAATTGTGGATTATATAACAAAATAAAATCTTTCATCTCCACGGGTACGTACGTCGAACTAGAGACCCTCGTGTTACGAAACGACATTTTTTTTATCTTAAAAATATAATTTTAAGATTTCCTAGACATAGGGCAGCAGGAGTTGGGAACGATAGTCTTACCGACTGAGCTAAGCGCGTCTCTCACACATTAATATAGCATTGCATAATATAGTTTTAAAGAAGCATAAAAAAATAACAAATAACGTTTTGAGACGACCCCCCCCCCCCCCCCCCCCCCCCCGCCCCCCCGCAGAGTTCACATTCACAGCTCATTCTCACATCCGCTCAGTTGGTGGAAATGTCTATTAATCCGTCGTAATGTTGTGTCTGATACTCGAGTTTCACATTGTATGCACTATGCTTTCGGTTTGCAATTGGTCCAAATAGTGTGAAGATTTAAATACAATCAATTTGACTCACATATCGCATTGGTGTTTCATCATTTATTTTCAAGAAAAATATTCTTACAGTGAATCTAAAGTGAAATTAAAGTATTCCATTTTACCAAATATTCGTTCCGTAAAACCATTTTTAAAAACGAAGAAAACAAAAACTGTCACAAAAAAATTGTGAAATATTTATTAGGTAATTAAAAGAGACTTAAGAATACAAATTAGAAAATAACATCAATTAAATAGGGACATATACACTTTCCTCACAGTAGATAAAATTATTATGCTTAATATTCAAATGGATATTTAAGTATTAAATTTATGTTTTTCTGTTCACTTCTACTCCAATAAACGAAGTTTGACTCATTAATGACAAAATGATTATTGAACAAAACCTAAAAATATGAAAACACTCAAAGTCCGTACATAACAGGTGATCGGTGATTATATTGGCATGACTGTTATTTTATAAATAATGTTTTTTTGTTTGTTCTAAATAATAAGGTTTTACAAACAACATTTTTTATGTAATCAAAGTAACAACATGACTAAAACAATGTTAGATAAACAATTTTGGGGAAAAACTAGTTGATAAATACTAAAATATCTGTTTTCAAAAGTTAAAGATGCTCCATCGCAGACAGAACATAAATGATACCCATCATTCGAACAATAATTGGTGTTTAATCGTGTATAACACATAAAGTAATTTAAAATAATCTATTTTTATTTCGGTGGATGCGCAATCAGTACTGCAAGCATTCCATATTACAAGGAATATTTTGATGATTTTATCTTGAAGTAAAATAAGAAAGCTCAAACTTTTCAATATTGGTTAATGGTGTAGAATAACTGAGTAAGTAACTTTTGTAAATGAAGAAAAATACTTATTCATTTGATCCGGTTTTTGATAAGAGGGGGGGGATAGGGGGGGGGATAATTTACAATTTGTTAAGCAATAAAAAAACACATATAATCTACATGGATAAGTAAGAAGGAAAATACTTACAGTATCACCACAAAACAGGATATTGTTGGAAAATGTGTTATGTTCAGAAAGTATCAAGTTTTCTATCTGTGTTCAATCCTCGGCGACAATGCGTTATCATGATTCTTTGGCGCTATCCATGTTGATTTCTCCGAGAACTTCGGTTTCTTAAACGTCTACAGCTCATAGCGCGCTTAAATCCGAGCCCTCAATCGGGGGCGTATATGTACTGTATAACTGTTTTACCATCGATGTAAAATTGATGACGTCACAAAAATGTTCTTGTTATGATAAGTATCAATTTCTATGACTACCGCTCATGTAATCTTAGTTGAAATATTCATGACTAAAAAGTAAATGACCAATCCATTGCAAATTCATTGTTAAATATTCATAAAATGTTACGAAAAATTGATCTTATAAAACAGTTAGGAGGGCAATAAATAATTTCGCGATATACACAATCATTTTAATGGCGACAGACAAAATCTATTCATATCTTAATATAGAATGTCTGGCCCGAATAGTTTATATTTGTTAACGTTTCCAAATCTCCGTTTACAGTTTTCTATTACACTGAGAATCCCTACAAAAAGTCGAACGCAGCGGTAACAGACTCCCCAGTATTTCGTTTGTAGCTTCGATTTCGAGCTCTGTCTTACTGAAGGTCATCTGTACCCAGACAGACCTGTTCAGCCCTTTAGACGTATCTGGCATAGTCGATCCTGAACTGTCCAATCTTTGTACAATATGGGATCTGTCACATACATCGGGTCCCTCTTTTTGGAGATGTACACATTGAAATCTATACCAGTTGTTTGATCGGTGTGTTAACGGGATAATACGACTGTTGAACTTGTGGTTCACCAATGTTAACAGAATCTCCCTCCCGTACATGTTCGATGAATATACTCCTTACAGTTTTATAAGTTCAATCTGATTCCAACAACACGCTTCAGAAATGTCATGCAAGGCCTCGTCAAACTCATCGCACATATTTACCTTCACCCCGTAAGTATACTTACAAACCCTCGACTTGATCGCCCTTGGTTCGTGTCCGTAGATAAAACAGCCGCCCTTGAGAACTGCCAGCCCTGCATCTGCGGCACAATCATTTGGAGATCTGGAAAGTTTTTTCTTTATTTCATCCTGAAGGGACGGGTGGAATACCGAATTATCCTCCAACCATGAGGATGCTTGACACCCCTATAGCTGAGGGCTCTCTTAAAAGCTTCTTCAAATGGTCTACGATATGCATTGTCGGATC
>NW_027188914.1:0-6538 GCF_041381155.1 Argopecten irradians | reverse complement strand
GATCCTAAATTAAGTCGCCTTTTACGATCATGCAATAGGAGCAGCAGGTACATTTCTAATACCCTATCCTGTTGGGTTTTATAATGTACCTATTGCTCCATCAGGACAAATGCATGTCTAATGTTTAAATTCTTCAAAAACATTAATAAAAAATATTACCAATCGCTTACCTGGCGTTTCCTGAATTTCAATTTAATCGCCTGAATGATACCTTGGTCCATTGGCTGTGTTAAAGAAGTTATATTTGGATTTTTGAGGGAGGAATTTACTTAAACATTGCTCATCTCTATAGATGGACAGAATCCCCTTTTCCGTGCTTCATCTTTCTATTCAAAATATACGGTTTAAAGTGGTTGGACCTAGTTGTTCGTTTATGAATAAAAGACTTAGGACAAAGACGTAAAAGTACAATAAATAGATTAGGTATTCATTGTTTCTTGGTGAATATCTGCTATATTATTTCATCTTGTGAGGTGGGAACTTTTATATTGTTCAATCGTCCTTTCAACCATCAAGAAACAATGAATATCCTCTATTTATCTTTATTGTTAATAATCAAAATTTCTCGATACCGATCCCCTCAATTCCTTATTTTATGAGTTTTTAAACTAGTATAACTTTCTCCTTGAGAATTATTCAGGATTTTGTAAAATGCACTCGTGTCAGCCCTCAATGCTCTCACAAACCGATGGTATGAAGAGCTGGATAAGTGGAGTGTGAAAGGTATTATATATTGATTGCCGTAAGGCTTCTGGCGTAGTCGATCACAACCTGTTACTGCAGAAAATGAAACTTTATGGCTGTTCTAACTAATAGAAGCTTACATGAGCCTGTCAGATGGATAGGGATATCTCAACCCGAGTGAAAGATTTTGGCTGGTCAACCCGAGGCTTACCGAGGGTTGATGACCAAAATCTTTCACGAGGGCTGAGATATCCCTGTTCACCTGACAGGCCCATGTTTGATTCTTTATCTCTCATACTTTAACGAGAAATTGCGAAGAATGTCGCTCTGCGAAAAAATGGTCGCCGCATGTATTGATGACGTCACTGTCTAGCGCGTGTGGTGTTGTATTTTCTCTACCCCGATAAAAGACAGAGTTATCTTTTCCCTAGCAACCGCGGGATAACCCTGTCAAGTATGGGAGAAAATGTTATCAACTTCTTCTTTTCCCGTTTAACACATCGATTTCAGAAGGTATATTTTAGAAATGTTCTTAGTAATCCCAAAGAAATAAATCTGGAGTTCCCCAAGGATCCATTCTAGGGCCGTTAATGTTTTAGTATAGTATATTAATGATCTCCCCTCTGCTCTATAATGTCAACTTGTTATAGATGTATACGATACTTTTATGCAAAAGGTAGACAAGTAAAATATCATTGAAAAATGTTTATAAAATCACAATGTCAAAAGCAGTTGTAATAATAATAAAAAAGTAATTAATTACTGAAAAAACCTAAAACCATGTTAGTTTGTAGTAAGCAGAGGAAACACGGACTTGCTGAGGAACTAAGTATATCAGATTGAAATCGTCAGCTACAAAATGTTTAAAAAAAACTCCGATGTGATTATCTTGGACTATGAAAGCGCTAGAAAAAATAAGATTGTATCAGCTACGCGAAATGAAACAAATATCCACAAATGTCGGCTAGAATCACCATCATTCTTCTGATAAGAGGGAAAAATGCATAACTTGGTTTTAGGATATATTTTCAACCAGAGATCCGGATCTTTGTCATAAGACAGTCTTTAAACATCGAATTGAGCTGGGTGATGAGAGACCGTTCAAGAAGAGACGTAGATGAATACCACCTGGTATGATACAAGAGGTCCGTTATCACCTATAACACCTGGCTCCGATTTCTCGAAAAAAACGTAGTCAACAACTGACTTAAGGATGTATTCTTCTGAGGTTTCAGTCCCGTTGAAGTCTCGTTTCGACAAAGATCAAAGAAGTTATGAGATTTTCAAATATATTTTATCAATATCTGTAGCAAGTTGCCAGATGCAAATTTTGTCAAAAAATTACATTTCTATTTTCAGTAGATTTTTGTATACATGCATTTTAAGAAATGGCCCATTTGGCGGCCATTTTGAAATTGTGTCTTTTTCCTCTTTCAGTAGAGCCATAGTTTAACCATTTTTTACTGAAATTGTTTTTACTTAAATCATCACTGCACCAGCATTATTAGCTGTATCGAGCTAATTTTTGCTGTTAATCTTTACTAGGTTCGTGGTTATCAAAATATTGAACATTATTGCTTGAAGTGATACGCTTTTGTCACTTTATTTTTACATTTAATGGTAATTTGAGCACTTTTATTTTTTACTCTAAAATACTGAAAAATAACACATATTCAAATTAGGCAAAAAAGTAAGCACACTGACCCCCCATTTTTCTGCCTAATTTAGAAGTAACAACCCATTCCCTATTGATATGCAAAATATTAACAAAATTTTAATACCACAACTGTTTCTATAAAGGGTTAAATTTTGCAAAAATGGCTGAAAATGGTGTATTGTGTAGCTCAAAATTAAGGGGTATGGGTAGCATATGTTGTTATTCTGAGAAAAAATATGAGTCTTATTAATCAAAACTTGTATATTTTTAAAGAAGACTACAGGAAAATAAATTCTTCAAACTTCCATACATATCAAACACATCATTAGGATACCATGGCTTTAAACTCTTGTGTATATGGTCAAAACGACAAAAATCCAAAAAAATCTAAGATTTTGTCAACTTGGTATCTTTGAGTGACAAAAGCTCAAAAACAAGCACACCGACATATGTTTTTTTGTTCCATTTTCTTTTATGGTATGAACTCCTATTTTCAAAAATCTATACGAGAAAAAAGTTTAATACAAGAAAATTTTGACTTCTCAGAGGTGTACATCCTTAGTCATAACTTTTCATATAAGTTAAAGACGGAGAAAAACTTGATTTTTGACTTAAGTCTGTATTTATGTTTCGGGAAATCGACACCTGTTGTCATGTGGAGTCATCAAGATATCCCTCTCTCCATGGGCGTCTGGGGTAGTCCTTGTTAGGAAACGAGATGGCCAAGTTGCGCATGTGCATCGACTATCACCAGATAAACAGCAGGACAGTTAAGGATATATATGCCTTACCGAGGATTACCGAGGAATATCTTAGACTCCCTTTCAGGCTCACGGTACTTTTGGTGCAGGATATGGAGAGTGGAGAGAGCGGGGGAGCATAAGGAGCGGACTGCTTTAATAACCGTCGGACCCCTTGGTTTCTTCGAGTTCAACAGAATGTCATTTGGACTAGCCAATGCACCTACTACCTATCAGTGCTTGATTGAGCAGTGCTTAGACGAATTTCGCATGGTGGATTGTTCTATACACCTAGATGACCTCAAATTATATTCAGCAATACCTTCGGTGAACATCTTGAGAAGCTTGATAGAGTCCTTACCCGGATACGACAATGCGGGATAAAGTTGTCTCCTAAGAAGTGCGCATTTGTCCAGCAGTAGGTTAATTACCTTGGATTTATGGTGTCTGCCGAAGGGATAGAAGTTGATCACGAGAAGATTGAGAAGATTAAGCATTGGGGAACACCGACCTGCCTTGATGACGTTCGCCGTTTCTTAGGCTTCGCCGGTTATTGCCGGAAGTTTATACAAAATTTATCTCGTATTGCCAGAAAAGAAGATGGGTAACAAGAAGCAACAATAACTTGGTCAATGGAAGTGGGGAGCGGAGCAGCAAGAGGCCTTCGATTGTCTTAGGTTGACTGGTCGACACCACCCGTTCTCGCTTATTCCGACTACACCAGGCCATTTGAATTGCATACTGATGCAAGCCATAGAGGATTTGTGCGATGTTTTCACAAGAACGGGATGATAAATAGTGAATCATTACGTATGCCAGAAGGGGGATTACAAAATCAGAGAGGAACTACACCGCCCTTAAATTGGAGTTGCTGTCACTGAAGCGGGACTAACTGTACAGCCATGAATCTCATGAGGCGCTGCTCTGACGTATGTCCTAACAGTGAAAAGCTAGATACCATCGGACACCGTTGGCTAGCTTTAAACTCCAACACCAGGGCCGTTTTCGTTTATTCGGAACAACCGGTTCGACCATTGGTTAAAGTCATTATTTCAAGTATAAAACCTTACGGACCTGCAATTTTTTATACTGGTCTGTGAGGGCTTCGTCAAGGCTCGTCTGAAAACACTATAAAATCACCAGGTCCGTCTTTAATTTATAAACGAACAACTAGGTCCAACCAGTCAAACCGCATAATCGAAAACGGCCCAGATATTTGCCCGTGAAGGCTAACGTGCTAGCCGATGTACTCCCCCGGTTACCAACTAAGATTCTAATGGAAAAGGTGCCCGTGGCAACAATTTGTTGTCTATCTGAACAACCTATTGTTGATTCAATCTGTCTTTCCGCCAACGGAACCATGGACTTGGACAACTGCGGTAGCGTAGACGACTTAAAATATGAGGACACTAGAGCTACACATAGGAGGGGTGCCGTTATATCTCGCATCTGACAGGGTGCCACATAATGATCTTACTAATCATAGAAATCAAATCTGGAGTTCCTGAGGGATCCATTCTAGGGCCATTAATGTTTTGATCTCCCTCTCTGCTCTAAACAATATCAGCTTTTTATGTATGAAGACGATAATTCTATGCAAAAGGCAAACACATCTAAATACCATTGAAGCATGTCTACAAATTACTTACATGATGTTAAAAGCTGGTGCAATGATAATAAAATGGTAATAAACACTGAAAAAAACTAAGACCATGTTAGTGGTTAGAACGAATATACGTACCCGGCCAACTATACCTTTCGGCCGGGTACGAATTGGTCCCCATGTGTCGTAGTGGAGCAGTGCCTCCGAAAATCACTCAAAACAAACATAACTAACATTCTTAATATCTACCGTACCGCTCACAAGACGTCAAATTCACAATTTGTGGACTTACCGTAAAAATCCTTCACAAAGAACTTCATATGTATTATGTAAAAAAAATAATGCCTCGATGAGGATTTTATATTTTATGTGTTCAGTTTTATTGCCCAGTAGTAAGCGATATCAAACAAGTACATTAATGCAAACAGACGTTTCATAATGGTTTGCATAATCATTACTTTGCTCCATTAAAATAGGCACCAATTGTCTTTCATTTTCTGTCTAAAAGTCTTTTGAGCTACAATGTTGCAGCTAGTTAGTGGTAAGCAGAGCAAACAAGGACTTATTGAGGAATTAATATATCAGATGGTTAGCTAAAAAATGTTAAAAAGAAGCTTTCCGGTGTTATTATCGATGACAGTCTATCTTTTTTTCACTTGAAACACATTTTATTAGCTTTTTTCACAGTATACAAAAACAAATACAAAAGAAACATCTCTTTCACTCACATTTTCTCACTTATAATATTTAGTATATTTTGAATGCCTTGGTTTCAGTCACCAGTAGACATTAAAAGTTTTTATTATTTTTTTAATATTATATTTTGGTAATGAAAATACATACACTAGATTACATTTTTAGTGCATATATAATGCATTTGTATAAAATTTCTCATTGCGAATAGTAGTATTTATAATCACATATTAATAATCTTTAGATTTGATACTAAACGCCACTTAAGATTAAGCACATTTTGTTTGCTATTGCAGAAGGATGAAACCCTTCCAGAATCATTAAAATTTTTAATATCATTCTTAACACATTCAATATACAACATATTGCCTTTTACACGCTGTCTATATATATAGTACTTAACGATTAGCATTAACGTATTTTGTGCTTGGTATTGTTTATGATGATCTATCTTGGGATATGAAAGCGCTATGTGTTGTTTTGAACAAAAAAAATCAACTGTATCACCTGTGCAGAATAAAACAAATACCTAATACAAAAGTCGGCTAGAATCACAGGTAAGAATAACCTACCATAAGATTGTTTTATGTTGCCATATATTGATTATTGTTCCAGTATTTAGGGACAGTGTACACAGAAATTTGTTAAAAACTTGAATGAATCCAGAAAAGAACACTACGAATTATTTCAGATGTTGATTATAGTGTTCCTAGTGAACAACTATTTGTCAAATTAAAATGGCTGCCTTTCATCCACGTGGTTGAATACAATGAATGCGTTCTGGTGTATAAAATTATGAAATAGTTTGTGAGCTGCCTATCTAGACTGTAACAACCTAGTCAGTAGTAAATGTCCTATTCAAACGAGCTCTTCCACAATGGATGTACAATGTACCAAGTCATAAAACAGCCACGTTCAAAAATATTTTAGATTCAATGGTCCATCACATTGGAATAGCCTTCCTGCACAAGAAAAATCCCTGAACACGTTCAAGTTGCAATGAACTTTGTTTTAAATCTAATAAAATTAAAAAAAAAACAACTGCAATCATTGAATTTATCAAATACATAGACTTATAAATCCACGATTTTATGTATGGCCGGACTACAACTGATTTCAATATTTGTATCTTACATGTGTGTTTTGAATTTTTTATTCAAG
>NW_027188913.1:2500-6574 GCF_041381155.1 Argopecten irradians | reverse complement strand
GATCGGGATAAATTTCAATAAAAGTGGGCAGTACACTGAACCTTGTTTTTATGAAATTTACTTTAGACTCTCTCGGTTCCCATAAACCTGTTTTTAGAACCTTTTTATTGCTTGCCTCTACAATTACGGCAGTTTTTGATTACCATCTGTATTAACTCATAAATTAGTACAAGACAGTGATGCAGCATAACTGTCAGACAGATTTTGCCATGAAACAATTGATCCTGTTTGGTCGACCAAGAAAGAGTCACCGTTGTAAACTTTTCCGCCGTTTTACTCAAATCAGACGACGTTTCAGCACATTACAAATTAACCCTCCCTTTGATTCGAATTTTATTAATCAATTCATTCCTGGGAATTATTTACATAAATTCACTTATGTATTCATTGAGTAGAACATATAAGCTGAACATGAAATTATGGAACTGACAACAGTTTATGACTTCCGAAAATGTCGAGGAGAATACCTATTTCGACTGTTTTGACCGATTACAATTCGCCCCATTGGGACTGATGCAGCAATACTTTAGTCATTTCTGGAATTTGCACTCGCCTACATCATTCTAATAAATAAAATAGACTATAATACGCGCATAGCTTGTTATATCACAGTATCTCCGATCTCAAATCAAAATATTTTTCCCACGCCTCCAAATCTGTTTCATTGTTTCTAATACGTAGCTATATTAATATGATAAAGACTAGAATCGTGTAGTAATTATAAATGGATCATGAAATAATTAACTGTCAATATTTGGCCATGGTATACATACAATTAATTATCCAAAAGATGAATAGTATAAAGTCTTTAACCGGGTTTTTATAATGTAATATGAGTTATGAGATATAAGTAATTGTAATAGTGATATTTTGCAATCACGTAATGTTTATGAACAGTATTTGGTATGTTGTATTAACAACATAATGCCATGTCTAAATAATAGATGACTAAGTATTAGTTTCAATTATATGAGCTTGTGTCGGGCGTTACAATCAGTTGTATAATACATTGCACCTACATTTTCAGCATTCGCTAATAACCTTTTGACAACAGTGGACAACTTAAACAAATACATTTGAATAATAAAATAAATTAAGACTTACACCGTACCCACACATTAACGATGTTGCAACTTGTCACATTATTCGCACTGAAGTGCATGACCACTGAGCAGGTCGTTCAGTACAATGCACGGGAACAACCACAAAATACTAAACTATCCAAATTTGGTTCATGATTCAGTTCCTACAATCCAACTAGTTTCTCATGTAAAAGAAAAGTGAAACAATATTCCGTAATAGTTACTCGTTTTACTGTACCAAAGGACAGAAGTAAAGATTGTTGTTTTATAACCGAGTTTTTCCGAGGTAGACTCCGGTTATACCAAAAAGTATCAAAAAAAATCATCCTGTAATATCGTGTCCATCTCGCAATTTGACTTAGGTGCAATATCGGTTTTCTAACGCCCTATACGATTCCTAGGTATCGATAACTTGAGTAAATTTTAGTTGTATACGACGCCACGTTAATAAACTTTGTATTTTATGGACAAAAAATTCGAAAGATCAACGTTCATGTTTTATTGAAAATCAAAGAGCATATTTTACCGTATTGATGGAGATTTGTGGTAAGAAATATTTGCATGAATATCCCAATTATCTGAATTTGAAAACATATGAGTTGCTTCATATTTAAATAATTGCTAATGTATAACTTTCATGTACTAACATTGTTTGATACGATCAAAGACGGTTTCAAGCACTTCATTGATAGTTAACGGGTTTTTTACATGATGTAAATCTTAGCCGTTAATAACGTGCCAAAATTTGATTCTAAGTTTGAACATGATAAAAGTGGTGAGTTTTATCAATCAACATTCACCCATTTACATCGAAGACTTGGTACATAAGACACCCTTTTATGTATCAAATTTTTGGCTACCATTACAAGACTGAACATTGCAAGGTATCAACTAATTCAAAAATTATTTGTGTTAAAGAAGGTGGTAAACCTTCTGCCCTTAATCCGCTTTGATGTACCTATATTAAAAGGCAAAGTGTATTTTTAAAACATTACCCCCACAGTTTTGTAAATATTTTACGATTCAGTTTGATTTGGTTAACGTCGAAAACATATGCAAGTATTTGGCCTGTTTTGGGCCTTTTGAATCGCCCCAGTATACATGGTACTTCGCTGTTCTGGTGCCGTCTGCCGACATTGACACCACCAACTATTACCAACATCGGTTTTACGATTTCGAACGGCGGGATTTTTCTCATTTCCGAACCCGAGTTTTTAAAAATTAACAGATTATATGCTCCATGATTAAACAACGTGTAGTTTGAACTTTCACAATTTTGGTATGATAGGCTCCATGGGCCACACTTTTTCGACTGGATGACATGGTGTCATCATGTATAATTCCATAGTTTAACTTATGTCTGTAGGACTTTAATTGTAGTGGGGTCTAATTGGTTTTCTTACGACTATGCGTCGTGATTAAACCTTACTGTATTTTCAAAATTACAAAGGCGTTTGCGGGAAAGGTCTGTGGCTATAACCCACCTGTGGGCTTCTTGATATTAATGAAGTAATTAAATTTTCTCTGACTCTAAGTCTTAAAAAGTCAACTGCACCACTAGCATAAAGTCTGTGGCTTACACATTTATGTAACGCAGATAGTTGCTTCACCCCTAACCGTTCCATTGCAACGCTCGTATAACACCATTGGCAAATGAGACAACAACCCATTCTCTCGTCTTGTAAGTTTATAGATTAACATGAGAATTTGCTTACAGAACAATAACTTTGTCTAGCTGATTTAGTTTATCTCAAATGCGCACATGACCACAAAAATTCCGATTAGCGCCGCCTTTAGCGTGAATACCAGAACATAAGAGTTTACGTAGAACATAAGAAACATTAGCCCAAAAGCGATGGTATAAATTTTGAATTGTCTTATGTTTGGTAATGCAGCGTCATCCCTACTGAATAAATAGTTCCGCATTGTTTTTTTTCCTCTACAGGAAAATCAATATTCCCTCTTTAAGATCCGCTATTGGTCCTAACCCCTCCTGCTAGAAGCTTCAAATTTTAAACATTACGTGGTCCTACGCATTCCCCAAAGTCCTTTTTAGAGGCATGTATGATCTAGTTTACAGTGTTCCTTCAATTAACGAGATCTATCAAGTATTTTAGATTTGTTTAAATTTTGACAAATAAACCTGCACGTACTTTCCAGGGCAGTGTCAATGGTCTCCGATAACGTCAAAACTATGCCCCCTTTTTGTATCAAACAGACTGCCCCACTAAATTCATACATATTTGGTTTAAACACAAAATATTTAAAAAATAATAAATGATTTAAAGTTAATTTGGTTTCCCCAAATGTGCAGAATCAGCACTTGACAAGTAGCGATTATAGAAACATTCTAGTGTTTTGTTATATTGGGCCTTACGCACTGTGGGTAATGCCTGGGGTGCTGGCCATAAAGAACATTTTACAAGTTTGTTTGACCGCTTAATCAGTTCTTCAGCTTGGATTTGTCTATGGTCCAAATGTTATGTCTATCACAAATCCAGCATAATTTTACTTTGAAACATACTGAAATCAAACGCTCTGCTATAAAATTTGACTATACCCTGTATGGGACCTATCGTACGCCATAGCGAAGTTGTAAATAGTGCCGTCAATCAGTTGATAGAAGATCAAATACCCTTGGCCGAACATTGGGCCATTTGACGCTCAGAATGGGATTTTTTTAACAGTTGGTAAATAAGAGGCGGCCGCAACACTGGAAGCTGCCAGCATCCATGTGAAGTACGGAGTAAAAATTCTGGGAAATGTCCATACATGGCTATGTTCTTATATCCTTTCTACTGTATGTGTAACCAGTATAGGTGTATCGACAGTACCGTGCCCTTTAGATCGCAACAGAAGGGCCTGCGAAATAATGTTGTAATGCATAGATAACGCTGTATTATTATCTGAAGAGTAATAAGTGGGTTAACATGGGTTATGATCACCAAGCTTAAGCTTGCAAAATGGAGAAAGCGTAATCGAAATTTTGGCT
>NW_027188912.1:0-6592 GCF_041381155.1 Argopecten irradians | reverse complement strand
TTAAAATCATCTATACTTATCACCGTTATAATGTTAATTAAAAAAGTTAGTAGATGACATATCATTAAACGACAAACACCCGTCGATATTTAAAGTGTGGTATACTAAAAGCAAATAAGTGATGACATATCCGTGTCAATTCCGATTGTTAAACACAAATCTCATGCTACGCAATGTTAATGGTCTATTCTATTTAGTGGATTCAGGAAATCATCATTGAACATCGGCTATATCATCTGTGTTTTTCATGACGGCCAAATATGCTATTGTGTCTACTTCGAATTTTAAATATCGTATTATCTAGCATTTTAAGTTTGCTAATTTTCATATCTTTAAACATGTTTTATCGATCGTCTCCACTGTACATTGTGACATGAAGTGCAATCATCGTAAGCATTATTTATCAATGCGAGAAATATTCGAAAAGAAATTAAATCAATCAGAAATACTACAAATTAATGATTATTATGAAATACCAGTAATACAGTTCGAAAGATAAAACCGGTATTTAATTATAAAACTATCATTGCATTTGAATTACTGTGTTCCTGTATTTTAACAGTTATCTATAATGGCGGAAAAAGATCGGTAATACAAAGGGTAGAAAAACCGTACAGCAGGAAGTGTTTACTTTTTCGTCCTTCTAGGATTAACATCTTGTTTGATGGTGTGTGTTAATAAGAAGTACGTCCTCAGATAATATGTGCATTACATAACTACCTACAGAATCATAGTACCCGGAAAATACTGACCGACATAAACAGTTGTACAAATATATTGTAGCGTTACGAGGGGCAGGTAATACAACAACTCGTAGAAGTTTTATGTGCAAGTTTATTAACAATATAAACATTAGTCATAGTCCACATCAAATATAGATGTATCCTTAAGTCCTAAAACAGTAACTCCTTTCCAAACTCTAAACTCTCCAACTCAAAACTACCCGCCTTGCTAAAAACTACCAACCAAAAACTCCCGACTCAAAACGAACAACCAAAAAATCATTGGAACTTAAGGTAGGTCCATACTTTTGAAAATCGCGCCAATTCATATGACGCTATACCGGAAGTTGCGGAGGTTGTTTTGAATTCCAGAATGGTTTCCGATACGCCACGACATCACACTTGGATATTTTTTCAATAGGTGAAAATTGTCTACATATAATATTGAATGTTTAAAATCATTAAATAAATCAAATAAAAGCAGTGAAGTGAAAATTATATGCTATCTCTGAGGTTTTTGCGGTCCCTGTCGTAAATGGGAATGGATTTTTAAACACCGGAAGTGCCGTTCGTCGCTATAAATCATAAGAGGGGACCCGGCCCGACCGAAATTCCGGAATTCTAAAAAAATCGCATACGGATTTCCTTTAAACACACAATTTGGAGAAAATCATAAAAAACAAACAGACATAAACCAGATATAATATCACAAAAACGTATGAACTGATGTGGAATGTTTTTTGGCGGCATGATTTTCAAAAAATAATCAATTATAACCCATCTTAGCACTGGATGAAATGGGGGTAGGGTTGCGAGTTACAAACTTCAAGCTCACAAAATTGTGAAATTTTGATCGAGGACCTCGTGTTTTTATATGATATTTCAAAAACATATTACCTTGGGCATATCATATACAAATATTGTGAAATTGACATGGATTTTCATTTCCTTTTTTGGCCTATTCATTGATTTTTTACTGGCGAAAAATATGGCAAAACATGATAATTACGTATAGAAACGGTCCTGGGAAATAACAAAAATTAGTTAGCATTTGTAAAAATAAAATAGTTTTGCATATTGTTCTATCGTAAGAAAATTAGGACAAAAAATCAACAGGATCGAGACTACATTCACCCTAATATTACAGAAAACATAACTTTATGAAGTTTTCTATTTTCTGTCAGCAAATTTGCAGGGATGGTATATTTCAAGCTCAAATATCTCAAAAAGTAGTTCGAGAACACCCATTTATCTTTATAGATTTGAAATCTACATGAAAAATGCAAGAAAATAAGACCTGTTAGAAAAAAATGACATGGGTTTTCCCAAAAGTATGGAGCTACCTTAAAACTAATGTGACGTTTTTGCGCTCTTTGTTTTATCTTGAAGAAGTATCCCACTTCTGACACCAGTTGTTACGTTTCTCTCTTCGTATAACCAAAATATAAATAAAGTTCAAGTTCAGGTTGTGAGGCGCCGACGAAGAATATTAAACAAAGACCGTATATGAGATATGTTTCCATTTATTCAAGTTGTATCAAATCAAGCAAAAGTTCAGGGTTTTCACTCAACAGCAACAACTATAAACGTAAACTGATTCTTTTAATCAACTGTCCGACTTATCTAAGCTCACTACATTTTTTTTTAATTAGACCTAGCACATAGTTACCATAACTAAAGATAGAACAATACTGAATATGCAAATTAAAGACTGTCCCATGCACCACATCTCTACCTGCTGCTAAAGATAGGCGGTCGGAATCACCAGAGAGCAGAAGTATATAAATAAAAAACTAAGATAAGGAAATCCCCTATTATTTCCTCATTAGTTAGGCTCTATAGACACAATCACTGACCCCTTTATTTACATATCATCTCCACTACAGTGCCCTAATGTTCTCACCACCATTACTACATCATTAGCGCTCTTAGACTGACCACAGCCCTTTCTAGTCTACAAATGGCTCGGTTTACAGCTGGCGTTGACCATAACCACCATCTCTATTTAACCCCTGCTGGTCTGCTGACCCAATAACTACAAACTAATTGGACATGCTAATTGTTACACCAAATTAATGACCCTAGTGATCTAATCTACCTGTCATAGAAACTAACAAACTAAAACTACTTAAAAACTACAATTATACTCAACCTTTATACACTAAAAACGCCACACTAACAACCAAAAACTACACTACTTGCTCCTTATGTACTCCTATACCAAGAACTGTATCTACTCTAGACCTAAACTCAGAGAGTGGACCTAAATCTCATAAATCTCTACTTGACCGGGGGGGGGGGGGGGGCATTTAGATACAGAGAGCTCGAGGTACTTAGATACACTTTGGGTTTCAGACCTAAAAACTCATTAATCACTTCCAGCCCCAGAGAGCACTTTTAAACGCTAATTACTACACATTAGTGACTATTAACTAAAAATTATACACTAGGAATATAGATCTATATGCTAATTACTACACGCTAATGATTATTAATTAAGAATTCTATAATATTTTCCATTTTCCAGATCTTTAAACAGAAGACTACCAGCAGACCTTGAACAACCACTAGTTATATAATTTTAACTTCAACCTACTATAAAGCACAATACATTAACTAGATTAAATACACCTTTGCATGCAGTGGAAGTAAATAGTGGATTCATTGATTGGCCGTAAATAAGATACACAATGTCGCGTATCTGATTCGCTACACTGGTCCATACACTCTAATCTGTAACCTTAGCTGACTACATACATTAGGTGGCACACGTTATCTGTCATTTCACACCTCTGTAACATAGATCACTACACTGGTCCATACTCTCTGATCTGTAACCTTAGCTGACTACATGTACGTGGTGGCACACGTTATCTGCCATTTCACACTCTGTAACATAGATAACTACACTGGTCCATACTCTCTGATCTGTAACCTTAGCTGACTACATGTACGTGGTGGCACAACGTTATCTGCCCATTTCACATCTCTGTAACATAGATAACTACACAGGTCCATACTCTCTGATCTGTAACCTTAGCTGACTACATGTACGTGGTGGCACACGTTATCTGCCATTTCACACCTCTGTAACATAGATAACTACACTGGTCCATACTCTCTGATCTGTAACCTTAGCTGACTACATGTACGTGGTGGCACACGTTATCTGCCATTTCACACCTCTGTAACATAGATAACTACACTGGTCCATACTCTCTAATATGTAACCTTATATAGCTGACTACATACACAAGGTGGCACACGTTATCTGTCATTTCACACCTCTGTAACATAGATAACTACACTGGTACATACTCTCTAATGTGTAACCTTATCTGACTACATGTACATGGTGGCACACGCTATCTGTCATTTCACACCTCTGTAACATAGATCACTACACTGGTCCATACTCTCTAATATGTAACCTTAGCTGACTACATACATAAGGTGGCACACGTTATCTGTCATTTCACACCTCTGTAACATAGATCACTACACTGGTCCATACTCTCTGATCTGTAACCTTAGCTGACTACATGTACGTGGTGGCACACGTTATCTGCCATTTCACACCTCTGTAACATAGATAACTACACTGGTTCATACTCTCTGATCTGTAACCTTAGCTGACTACATGTACGTGGTGGCACACGTTATCTGCCATTTCACATCTCTGTAACATAGATAAACTACACTGGTCCATACTCTCTGATCTGTAACCTTAGCTGACTACATGTACGTGGTGGCACACGTTATCTGCCATTTCACACCTCTGTAACATAGATAACTACACTGGTCCATACTCTCTGATCTGTAACCTTAGCTGACTACATGTACGTGGTGGCACACGTTATCTGCCATTTCACACCTCTGTAACATAGATAACTACACTGGTCCATACTCTCTAATATGTAACCTTATATAGCTGACTACATACACAAGGTGGCACACGTTATCTGTCATTTCACACCTCTGTAACATAGATAACTACACTGGTACATACTCTCTAATGTGTAACCTTATCTGACTACATGTACATGGTGGCACACGCTATCTGTCATTTCACACCTCTGTAACATAGATCACTACACTGGTCCATACTCTCTAATATGTAACCTTAGCTGACTACATACACAAGTTGGCACACGTTATCTGTCATTTCACACTTCTGTAACATAGATAACTACACTGGTCCATACTCTCTAATCTGTAACCTAGGCTGACTACATGAACATGGTGGCACACGTTATCTGTCATTTCCGATTTCACACTTCGGTGACATAGATCATTACACTACATTGCGTTCACTGGAAGGAAAGAGTGGATAAAAATAGATGTAAGTAAGAAACACTATGTCGCGTGTCTAATTTCCCTATTATAATGGTTTATGTTATTTAAAGTGTTACCTAAATTAAACTGACTACATAGTAGCTCACGTTTCTAAATATCTGTCGTTTCCTCATTTCAGATCCCTGTTATATTGTCCTTGTCCAATTGAAGGGACGATGGGTATAATGACAAGCATTGAAGCATTTACTCCTATAAACCGCGGTTGTCGGTGGTATGCCCTACAATATTTATCTCCGATAACTGATACAAACATTACCCATCACATCATGGATTTCCAGTAAATACACAAATATTAATATTCGCGAATTAGTGTTAAAATGGAGATCACGAAATTTAGTAAACGCTCAAGACATTTGATTTACAGTTCTATGAAAATTCAGTTTTATGATCTTTGGATAACGATAACGTTATCTGGAGCTTCAGTAAAATACATACTCGTACATTCGCATGTCTGAGTAATACAGAATAGTAGATGTTATCTAACCTGTAACACAGACTGACTACTTGGTAACACATTTTATCCGTCGTGTCCGATTTCAGGTCCTGGATATACATTGTACCTACTCAACTACAGGGACTGATTGGTATAGTGATTAACAATCGAAATCATTTAAACTGCTCTGTACTTCACTTTACCTGTAATCTAGCCTGGCTACTCTATCGAACACGACATCGTTTGTTTTCAGATCATGGTCGAATCACACATGGATGGGGGATCTCATGATAGACACCCGTAGCCATTTAAATTGTTGTCTCCTGATCACAAGTAAAATGTTTCACCGAATGACGACGGTATGTAGGTATCAATTCCAACCGTTAATTGTCTGTTTGTTTTTGTTTTTCTCAGAATATCTTCGTTCATTTTATTGTTGTTTATTGTATTGTCATATCATTTTTGTCGGATTATCGTTAAGGACTTTTTCTCCGGGATGGTATTGTCCTTATTCTTAGAAAAATAAATAATTAAGAAAAAAAACATGCATATTATTTGAAACATCATTACAAATTTATGAATGATTCGAATGTTACCCTTTGCCAAATATAGGTCAGGATATGTAACTAAAAAGTGCAACTACAAAGGTATACCACGATACTGATTTGAGTAAAAATTGCTTCGATCGTGTATCATACAAAAACTGAAATCAATGTATACGAACGATATAGCTTAAATGTATTCAGCTTCAGTCTAAGTATGAAATGAAGAGTAAGAACGACAACTCTGTTATAACAGAGTTTTCGTTCTGGAACGAAATGTTAACACGGCTAAATAAACCTATCAACCCGCTTATTTTCGCGATTTGGGTAATAAGGAAACTATGTTATAAATTTTGTTAAAAATTTTAATGTAAGTTAATCTCAGCGTGATCTATCGATTGAAATAATCGTGTCAGCTATGAAAATTCTTTAAAGGTGATATTTTTTTGGGTCAAACAGGCAAAAATCGGCATTTTGATCACTGGTTTCTGTTTAATTCGTCCTAGTGAAATAACTTAAAAGTTAGCAATCTGAGACTG
>NW_027188911.1:0-6602 GCF_041381155.1 Argopecten irradians | reverse complement strand
TCATTTATTTTCTCATTACCTACACATTTGTAATACTGGTCTGGTCTTGGGCAATACAATCATGTCACCTGAGGCTGTATTGCATGGCTACCCATGTGACCTCACAGTGTTAACAAAATTGAGGTTTTTCAATGTAAAACCAATTTTCATGATGTAATACTTACCATAACTTTAGTATGCAAATACGCTACCTACACCCATCTTTGTAGCCCCAACAAACATAAGATTTGAGAATCCCGTCTCCCTACCGTACCTCATCTCGTACTCGACGAGAGTAACATAGAGTGGTCTCCCTTCCTCAAAAACCCTTTATGGAGCCACAGGGGCAAAATGGCTGAGGAGGAAAGGGGAGGAAACAGAAGGGTGGGACTCCATAAAGTTATGGTAAGTATTACATCATGAAAATTGGTTTTTACATTGAAAAACCTCAATTTCATTTCAGTAATACGTTACCATAACTTTAGTATGCGAATTCGTCTTACCGTAGTGGAGAGTCCGAAGCCAGGCAGCCCAATCAAACGTCAAATCCAGGAGACAAGCCCCAGTAGGGAGAATAAAAAGGGGGTTCCAGGAACCCCCCGAAGGAAAGGGATAAAAAATGGAATACCTCCCAGAGAAAAGAGGAGTACCATCGTGATGCCTGCCCGCATACAGTTAAAACCAAAAATAAATACCATGTCTAGGCGGAGGAACAGTCACAGACTGAGCCGCCACAACTGGACCCAAGGAAAACAGTCCCTCAGAATGAGAGGACAGGGACCGGAGGTAAAAGTCAGTGAAAGTAGACTGACCACGCCAAAAGGCAGCAGACATGATGTCCTGGAATGAGGACCCATTTAGGAGAGCCAAAGAAGCTGCAAGGGCTCTAACCTCATGAGCCCTCACCTTACATTTCGCCCGAGATAGATCATTAGATAGCTCATAAGCAATCTTGATCACCTGACATATCCATCTGGAAATGGATTGGGAGGAGATATCCTGCTGACCCCTGTTTAATGGGCAAGAATAGACGAGATCGAGTACCTCTGCCCCCCCCCCCCCCCCTAGTTTTATCAAGGTAAAACCTAAGTGCTCGACAGGGGCACAGCAACTGATCATTCTCCTCAGACTCAACAGAGACTGTCAAGGAAGGAAATCCTAATGGGATCGGGCGAAAAACCAGGAACCTGATTCTTTGCCAAAAAGGCAGGATCAGTGAGAAGGGTAACGGCAGAGCTATCTCTGGCCCAACGAAGGCACGAAGAGTGAACAGACAAAGCATGGATATCACTCCTCCTACGGCCTGAGGCAAGGGCAAGCAGGAAGACATCTTAAAAGTTAAAAACTTTAGGGAGACAGACCCCAAAGGCTCATAAGGAAGCCCCCTTGCAGTGACTCTAACACAAGAGCTAGGTTCCACTGTGGAGCTAACTGCCGTACCCTAGGCCTGTCCAGACTGAAAGCCCCTAATCAAAGCAGACAACGAGGTGGAAGAACCTACCTCTCGCCTATCATGAAAAGACAGTACACTGGGCAATAGCCGTGCGGTATCCCGCAATAGTACCAGAGGCGAGATTCCGTTCCCTAAATAAATAGAGAAGGAAATCTCTGCAATCAGCTGGACAGAAGCCTTGATCGGATCAATCTTCCTGCCGATACACCAATCACAGAAGATCTTCCAAGCGTTGACTGGTAGACGGCAGAAGAGGAAGACCCTAAAATTGATCGGGCGATTCGGGCTGACACACGTCCGAAGAAAAGCCTGCCTGAGCGAGGCCTCCTGAGATAGCTTCCACGCGTGAAGGTGGAGGATCTCGGACGTGAATGCATCGTCCGTGACCGAGGCTGGCGCAGGAGATTGGATCTGAGTGGAAGAACCAGAGGAACATCCACCAAGAAACGACAATAGCTTTTTCCGGAAACCATGGTTGTCTCGGCCACAGGGGCGCTATCAGAAAGGGAGGGAGCAATGATGCGTCCGAAACTTCTGTAGAACCCTGCCCACCAGGTTTGAATGGAGGGAATGCAATAAGCCTGCATCCCCTCCCAATCCAGAGATAGCGCGGGGTTTCCACAGCCCAAGCCCCAATTGGTCTGGCACCGGGAGAGACAAAGGTTGGCAGCTGATTGTTTATCAGGGAAGTGGCGAAAAGGTCTATATGAGGCCTGTTCCCACACCTGACAAATGCCCTCGAAGATCGAGGGATTTAGTTGCCATTCTGTCAGAAACCGGCTGGCGGCGCCTGGAGAGAGTATCCGCCAGAAACATTCAACCTGCCTGGAAGATGCTTTGACTAGAATAGTCAACTGCATTTCCTGACAGAGAAGAAGAAACACGGATAGAGACGGGCACAAAGGACGTGGGACCTTGTCCCCCCCCCCCCCCCTGTCTCTCCAGATACGCGACAACTGTAGAGTTGTCCCGTAGCCACACAAACCACCTTGGAATGCAGAATCTTTCGAAAAGGCCTGCAAAGCCAACAGAACAGCCCTCATCTCCAGCACATTGATGTGCTCGGAGAGCTGATCCCCAGACCATTCCCCCGACCCGGCAATGGCCATCGAGGTAAGCCCCCCAACCTGTCATGGACGCGTCCGTGAACAAGGTCATGGTGGGAGCTGGCTTGGACAACGGAACCCCCTGTAGAACATTTGTCTTTGAGAGTCCACCACGTGCAAAACTCCTTCACGGACTGGTTGAGAGGAAGCCAAGCCTCCCCTTCCCTGCTGGCAGGAACCCAGTTACGCGAGGAGAAACATCTGGAGAGGTCTGATGTGAAGTCTCCCAAGGGGGACAACATCTGCCAGGGAGTTGAGATAACCCAGAAAACTGAGAAACCAACGCACCTGGACGTGTGACCAACTGATGAAGGTCAGAGCAAGATCTCTGGCCTTCTCGAACTTCTCCAAAGGTGGAAGGGCAATGCCCTGAACCGTGTTTTGAAACGGTTTTCCCAGGAAGACAAAGTCTCGAGAAGGGGAGACCTCGGACTTCTCTCTGGAAGGAATGAAGCCGACTTTTGAGCAAAAATGTTTTCAGGACCAGACGGGTGTTTATCTGCACCAAAGATTCCTCCGCACTAGGTGGAGCATGAGGGAATCGTCGAAATAGATTGTGAACATCTATTCCCCTGGAGTGCAGAAACCCCACGACAACCTGCCAGCAGCTTGGTGAAAAACCAAAGGAGCTGTCGTGAGCCCGAAAGGCAATGGCCCGGAACTGAAAAAATCCTTCCCGTTGCAAAGTGAAACGGAGGGAATTTCCGTGCCGACTTCTTGATGGGAATGTGGAAAGTAAGGCATCCTTCAGATCTACTGAAGTAGCCCACATCCCCTCTCTCACCGAAGCAATGATGCTCCGTGGGAGTCTCCATCTTGAAGTTAGGAGGAATTCTACGTGCCTGTTGAAGGCACTTAGATCTATGGATGGGACGCCAAGCTCCGGACTTTTTACCGAAACCAGACCAGAAAAACAATTCTGGAATAAAAGCCCTGGAGTGCATTCCCACCATAGGCACCTCCTCGACCGGCGCCCTTTAAAAAAAGCATGGTCCTTACTTCCTCCTGGATGGCAAGTGCCTTTTCTGGATCCCCCGGAGGAGGGAAGAAGATAGGTCTTGATGCCAAGGGCGGATCCCGCAAGAGGGGAATGCCCAACCCCTCCTTGACCACAGACAAGGCCCATGTGTCCTCTGTGATTTCCTTCCACTCTGGGAGGAAGAAGGACAGACGACCTCCTACAGGAAGATCGGGACGAGGTGAAGATCGAGACCCTCCCAGGCGGGCAGTAGAATCGCTTCCTAACCCGAAACTGAATCCTGCGGGAGAAGGGGGACCGGAATCTAAAACTGGAGGAGCGGAGTCCTCCAGAACAGACCCCTCGTCTGGAATGGCCAAGGAGGGGGAAAAAGAGTCAGGAACTCTTCTTCTTACCCCCAGGAGGGTTCTTGCCCTTCTTACCCTTCCCCTTGTTTGCCCTTGAAGTAAGGCTTCGACTTCGGCTGTGCAGTAGACTGAGGAGCTGAAGTTTTCTAGCCTTCTTCTTGGGAGGCACGGACCCCTGGCGAGGTACTGGCCTTCACGGTCTGCAATCTCTTCAAAAAGAAGGGCAGAAGCGACCGAGTCCTCCTTCAAATCCTTCTGAAACAGAAGGAAGAGTCCTCCAAAAAGAGTGGACCCAGAGAAGGGGGCAGTCAACAATCGGGACCGGTAAGGGTTCTTCGACCGGGCGGTGTTTTTTTTCAACACAGAAAAAACGCCTAGCCAACAAGACATTGGCGAGCAATGACACCTGTAAAGACGCCAAGGCCTCTCAATGCCCTGTTCAGGGCAGAGGTAACTCTGTCCTGAATGTCGGCCTGCTCTGTCTCAGATATCCGACTCTCAGGCACATCGGATACCCTATATAGACTAACCGTCAGAAAGTCTATATAAAGACAGAATTTGATTTGTGAATGGAAAGGCGCAGCAGCCCTCTCCATCTTGTGGTGCTCCTTGGAGCCGAACACCACCTGGTTCCACTGACTTGCCGGGCCAAGCTGCCAATTCTCTAGACTCCAGCTTAGCTGGCTGAGAGGGACAGCATGTCCATCGTGAATGGCATAATCAGAGGCCTGAACCTCTGATAAATCACCAACACTGAGCTGCAACCCGGCAAACCCAGGCGTGCGAGATTGAAGAAGAATTCTTCTCCATAACTCGAGACTGGTGCAGTGGCCAGAGCTGCTGAAGGGACACAATAGTGGCCTTCTGGCAGTGAGCGATCTGAAGCTGAGCAGATGCCCGTGGAGCCACCAAAGAACCCCAAAAGGGTGGTGGACTCCGGGATGGATGGATGAGGCGGAAGGTGGTGGGCAAACCTCCGCCCCGAGAATCCGAGATACATCCGGCCCTAAGGGGCCCGCATTCCCAGACAAACCTGCTGGGCATCCACCTCATTCAGCAGCCTCGAGGCTCACCCTCCTCCTGGAAATCTTCAACCTGAGGATCTGCATCCGACAAACCAGATTGGTCAATATCGGAGCAGCCAGGGGAGAGATGAACCCAACATCAATCATCCTCTGCCGAACCCACGACCTCACAGTCCATATCCTCCTCGTTGCCTGGACCCGAGGTCCCAACGGGGAGAAAAGGGGCCAGCAAAAGAGACAGACTCAGGAAAACTCTCCCACTGGAGCAGGGCGAAATGAGGCTACCAACAAGTGGCGTTTAGGAAGCCGAAAAACTCCTAACCACAGAAGCTGAGGGCTTCGATACCCTAACGGTCGAAGCTCGAACCCTTGGGACTCGGAGACAAACGGGGACATGCACGAGAAGAGAAAGCAGAAGTCCTAAAGGTCCGGCGCGAACCTTTCTAGGACCTACCTAGGCCCCCAAAAAATACACCTCGAAAAATAAAAACCCGCACTAGCAGTAGGGTTGGGGGTTGGAGGCAACGCCGAGAAAATAGACACGATTCTGACACGGTCTCGCTGCGAGGGACAGGAGACCTCAAACCCCAAGGGTTCCAAGAAGTATGGTAATAGCCATGGGACGTTAATTTCTAAAACCGTATCCACAGCTGAAAATAAGAGGAAAAGGGTCCCGTGGGGTTGGGAAGTAGACCACCCAGAACTGGCCAAACTGGCTACGCGCGTGCCGCTGAGTACTGGGGCTCTGGCCAACCTGACCAAAAGGACGAGGTTGTGACCACCCACTCCCTCCAAGTGGCATCCCAGGAGACCCCAGTGTATCGGGTTGGCCATATACCATAACTACCGGGATTGCTGCATGACTGTAAAACGCAAAAACTATTCCGGCTCTGCAGGGCTTGTTGTATAGGGGATGTCCAAGAAGTGAGAGAATCGGAGGCACCGTTCTTCCCTTAACAACAACGGGAATATAAGGAGGACGACCCCTAAAATCGGGAGTTTCCTGACAACATCCCAACCTCCCTGATGGATGACAGGATGGAAAGCGAGCCAGAAGCCAGGGGAGTCACTCAAGAGACAGCGGACCTAATAGTGTGGACCCGGGACCAGGTAATTCTGGGCGTATGGGGGAGGGAGGGAAAGACAGTTGGTACAGAAGTGGATGTTTTTCTTTTTTTCAGCTGGGGATTTGTGGAGGAGCCTGCGCCAGGGATGTACTAATCCCGTGGAGCGGTAATACTCTTCATCAGAACCTAAACAGAAGACAATACTCGCAATAAGTCTATTGTCCCCCGTCTGATAATCCACCATGAATCCTTTCGGTAAACGAATAGGTTCCCGGGATCAAGGACCGGCCCCCAACAGGCAGACACCACCTGGTATGCGGAAGCGCTGACAACGTCAAGAGGACCGGCGGCTGCTTGGTAGTCCGCTACCCGATAGTGCAGAGCATGGAAGCTTGACGAGCATTCCCAGACATTTCGACCCTAGGAAACATCGAGGAAACGTACAACGGAGTCAGCGCATGCTCGCCCTCCCCTATCAAGGGCAACATTTATAAGCGGACCATGTGGAGGGACCATCCGCCCTGATTCTAGAAAGAACCTGTAGAGACAGGAACTACCGAGACAGGAACAGAAACAGAACTAGAAGCCTGCTTCCTTCTCCTCCCGTAAGATGAGGACGAATCCCTCTTACGGGAGGACGAAGATC
>NW_027188910.1:0-6683 GCF_041381155.1 Argopecten irradians | reverse complement strand
ACATACAACGCGGTCTCTATAACTCAACCTATGTTTAGTCCAGGAAAACTAAGGTTTGACCTCAAACAAATTGCAACAGAATTTTTTTTTGCAACCATGCATTTACCTGAGGCATGAAAATCAACATATTAAAAGTATAGAAAAATCTCAGTGGTGGAAATATGCCGAATTTGCATATTTCAAAATGGCCACAAATATATGAATAAAACACAAACAATTCACATAATGTTTTTTATTATAAGCAAGATTCTGTGGCAATATGAAAGGCTTTTTTTTTTTTTTTCTTGTCCAATAAACCTTAATAAAGTAAAAAAATGTTTCATCTGAACCCAGATTCATTTACATAAATCCAATATGGCGATCAAAATGGCTGCCTTTGACATGTAATTGCTAATTATGAAATAGACAGTTCTAAAAATGCACGTCATCTTCTAGTTGAATTATACATGTATACATCAAAAATGCAGTACCACTGCTCAGAACTACTGACTGTATGTTTACTCATCAAGGTTTAAATCAATTGGAGTAGAATTTGCACAACTAGTGCCCCTGCATTCCCCACAAATGTCTGAACACAGAAGTCCGTGCTTTCGGCATGTGCATCTATTTGTACTGCATTGTTTTTTGCAGTTATTTTGAAGATTTTAAGATACAATGCACAAACGCTGCTGTTGGTCGTCTCTCGTGGCCATGGAATACGGTGCAATAATGCACCCCCATCTAAAATATATTTAACATCATCCGAACAACATTCATATCCACACGAGCAGGCATCGACATAAGCCACACGAGGCGTTGGGTTTCTGTCATACCTCTACATCTGGTAAGCCCTCCGCTGGTTTTTACACTCCTCATCAGGACTTGTTCTATGATAAAATCGGTCGACAAGCCAGCCCAATAACAATCGCTTCGACGAACAACATGAAATCCTTGTGTGAACTTGTCATAGAGCTCCGGATGTGTCTCTGGTAGAGCTTGCATCATTTGAAAATACAGATATGCAGACTTTACAGATAGATTGTGCCCAGAGGCAGCAAAATATGGTAACATGTCGTGAACCGATTGGAGATGCAACACCCAGTTTCCTGTTCTCTCGGCTTTCAAAAAATTTCCATATACTGCAGCCAGAGGGTAGCCGTGCGGCTTGACATTGAATTCTGCTCATTTTCATTTTATTCACAACTCTCTCCAGGACTTCTGAGGAACAAGCTTCTTCCTTTGTTGTACTGCCAGACATCAAACCATCATAAAGTGCCCGTATTCCGCTTAGGTCTGGTTCTGCAATAGTTGAACAAGTTACCTCATTTTCAGCAGTCTGTGATTTGTCTGCTTCTGGTTGCTCGTCTGTATCTTTAGATGGCACTGGCACATTGCATGTATTGGCTACCAACATTGTGTTTAAAGCAGCATCAACGAGAAGGTGTCCTCGCTCTGCCCGGGATAATGCCTTGCCACTTAGCATGTGAATAACAGAATTGCTTGCATACACAACTTCCAGAAGCTCCTTGAGACCCGAACCTGCCATTAGGTGGCAAATACTACCCAGAAAGCTCATCTCTGTGTGTAATCCGCCTAACCGTAGCACCACTTTACTTAGCTCACTGTTTGATGGCTGACTTCGAATTATTGTTAGTGCTTTCCACCACAGCGGTTGATCAAAGGTCAGAACTGGTGTGGTATCATATCGGGCAGCTTGGGCACAAACAAACTTGAGTTCAACACTAAGAATAGTCATTTGGATCCATGTCGATCATTGGAAGAAACTGGAAATTTGACTTTCCTGGATGGTTGCCATGGGCTTCAGATCGAAGCTGCATCATGCCTGACCATGCAGGTCGAGTTGAACAAACAAGCAAGGAAGATTTCCAGAGAGTATCTAGCATTGCAGTGGGATCCTCAACATTTGAGTTCATGAGTGGTTGTTACAACAAACGGGGAATAACAGGGTGAGCTTTGAAGTATTCAATGTTGATACGTCCTACAACAGCAATATCCTCAGCTGTCACATTGGTCTTTGCGATTCTTTTGCGGGCCGAAGATCCAGGGGTAACAGTACAAACAATGCCCATGCCGTGGAATGTTCCTGAACCATCAAGTGTTGCAACATTATGGTCTACGTTGTCTGCAACATACTCTATGTGCGTGTCTGGAGTAAAGGAGTAAATCCCTGAATGGAGGTGCCTTGTTCAGTGGCAGCGCTGCGTTCGTACCTCTTCACTTCTGAACATGAACAGCAAAATCCCAGTGAGTTCAGTGTGTCAATGAGGTATCGGGAAGCAAAATGATGATGCAATTGGATTCCAAGTCAAAGTTGAAGGGGTACCAGTAAGACTATAGGTCGGACAGCTTGCATTATTGTCTGTCCGATTGATGCCAATTTCAGTTCAATGTCTTTTCCAGTATACATTGTTCTCAAAAACAGTTTAAGGGTGTCTGGGACAAAATCATTGGCCATGTTCTTGGATGGCAACTCCTCTACACTTGAATATACATCACATTCCATAGTGACAGACTTGATATAACATTGGATTAGCTTTGCAGCTGTCTGAATTATTTTGGTTTGTTCACTGATTGTATCATCCTTCTTCTGATGAAAATCTTAAAGAATCCTTTTGGCATTGTCTCTAAACGTTACAACATTTTGTTTCCCATTCAGTTCGGTCACAATAAGTCTATCACCAAAGTGATCTTTTAGCTTTTGTTTCATATACACTGCAGTGTATGGCTCTGCATCTGTTTTGTCCAAATACTCCCCCATCTTTACCACAAGATCATTGACGGTCGTTTGCTGTTAGTCATTCTCTTCCAAGTACCGAGCAACCTTCTGAAACGCACTGAGCTTTAGATCATGTGAAGGTCTACCCGACCTAGTTCTTTTTCCTCCCCCGTCACCAACAGATGATGGTACTTGCTTTCCAGTCCTGAAGTTCACACTGCAGGACTGATGATAGACTGCATCAGCTGCAGGTAAGTCATTTACAGACAGGATTCGACCATAAACCGCCCGAGACCATTCATCATTCCGGCTTTCACAAATCTTAGTAACTGTGCCCTGAGAGTCCATGGTTCTGACCGGAATGATATTAAAACCTCTCTTCTTTCCATCATACTTAGCCCTAGCCTACAGAACAAGCAATGTTCCTTAAAGATAAATTGTAGACTCTCAGATCGAAGCTTAGCACTATTTTTACCGGATGATGATGCTGCTGGTTGATTCTGTGTTCTAATATAGGCGTTGATAGCATTTTGATTACAAAACACACGGCGACAGTTTTTATGAACACGCTGTCCAGGAGTTGCTGTTACACTGCTTCCACGTTGCTCACTGGCCCGATTTATGCTGTCGCTTCCTTTTTCTCCTAACTCAGATGTTTCTCGTCCATCATCAGTTAATTCACTACAGATACAGCATCTTTCCATGACTAGCTTATGATGTCAAACCTGAAATGTGAAAACATCTATAGGAAACAAATTTGAATGCTAAAAAATGGCCTGATAAACCTTGCTTCATGAAAAATGACCATTTTTCAGCCATCGTGAAACCGGAAGTGAAGAATAAATATTCATCTAAAACAATCAGCTAGCCAATGGTTTGTTTCATCGCCCCTAAGCGTCAAAGAACACTTCATGTCAAAAGAAAATAACACTAGAAGTATCCTAATTATGTGAAACGAAACTGCCACACTTTGCTTGCAATGTTCATCATTTCTGGCAGTATATCACAAGGTAGACAATCAGTCGCTCAATTTGGAAAAGGTAGTCAGAAAAGAACCCAATTTGTCAAATACATTTGCCACGGGAAGTACGTATCATATTTTAGAATTATCAATTGGTAAATGCAAAAGTTTTATTTGATATCAATGAAACAAGTGCCATTCTGTTGGCCATTTTGTCTGCCATCCTGGAAATATGATTATTAAGAAACCAAACAGATTACCTTTGTTAGCTGAAATAAAGATTTCATTAGTTATTGATGTATTTAATTCAATTGGACTGCAATAAAATTGCTAGACATCAAATAAAATACCAATGAATATTATATGATTGATTTTTAAGCACAGTTGGCGGCCATGTTGGATTTATGCAAATTATATATACTTCCACCACTTGCACCTTTCTATACTTTTGATATGTTGTTCTAAGGACCTTAGAGAAATGCATAGCAGTAGAAAAAAAAAATTCTGTTGCAATTTGTTTGAGGTTGAGCCTATTTTTGGCTTAGATTTCCTGGACTATCTGAACAGTTCACCGTTGCTTCTTGCCATGGCATCATCTGACAAAACAGAGTCAGTTATTCATGATTATACGAAATGGTCGCCGATTATGTATTACACTCATGAATATACCAGTCTCCCTAAACCTGTCCCGCACATTACACACACCGCATACATGGAAAGCCTGGCTGTTATTATGACGTTCATTTAATCAACCAACTACATTTAATCAATTTCTATTGAACGAGTGCTTGTAAGGATATGTATTTTAACCAGACTGTAGTGTAACATACCTTCGATTGGAATCCTTCTGAGTGAAGCGAAAGTTTTCAAAGCATACAGCCCTTGGAATTTACACATAAATTTTATAGGAACGACGGCGGAGAAAATACCATGAAAATCGGTTAATAACGGGTCAGACATGACCGAAAGGTATAGCATATTTGTATTGACACGACGTTTGTAGATGGATTTTCAATTCTTTACGTTGATATATTACATGTGTAGACAAACAAGTTGAAAAAAGCATTTAATGATACTTTTGATTAAAAGTGGCCCAAAGGCCTTAACGGTCATCTGACTAACTTGGCAATAATCATATAGGAAATTAATTAGATATAGTGCCATGGTAGCCATCTTCGATTTGGATCAACCAGAAATGTAACAACACTTTATCGGACCATGTCAGGATCATTTCATGCAAGTTTCAGCCAAATCGCACGGGTAGAACTTGAGAAGAAAATCAAAATGTGTTTTCAAGGTGGCGGCCATCTTGAATTTCGGATCGACCCGAAAAATAACAACACTTGGTCGGGACCATGTCAGGATCATTTCATGCAGGTTTTAGCCAAATCGCAGCGGTAGAAGTTGAGAAGAAGTTCAAAATGTGTCTTCAAGATGGCGGCTGTGGCGGCCATCTTGGATTTCGGATCGACCCTAAAAATAACAACACTTGGTCGTGACCAAGTCAGGATCATTTCATGTAAGTTCAAAATGTGAAAAAATTACGCACCGCGGACGAGGACGGACGAAACATGACAGGTCAAACGACCTAAAAACGACAAAGTGCTTTTGGTTGTTTTTCGCTTCCATTAGTTAAACATGTTAAAATATGACAGTCGTTGTCTTGCTTAAAACGACATAAAGAAGAGGAATAATAACAATACTAAAACGCTCGCAATAGAGATTTTGAATTTGAAATCCATAAAAAAGATAAAACCATAAACTTACAGTTAACATTTCCAGAGTTTCCCGATATCGACAGTCGCCATTTTGAGGATTCGTCTCCCACCTTGAAGTACGAATACTGGGCGTATGCAGTATCGTTGAACCAGGTCGTCAGTTCTATACGGAGGGTGAGGCCAGTTTGTGTTAGGAGATGTATTATGTCAAGCCCTAAACAGAAGACATTTACGTCAGATCAAGTAAATGGAAACAAATGAACTCTCATCTTTCAGCGAGACCTGAGGAAAACTTGTGGTTAAGACGTAGTTTTTTGTTTTATTTTCTTTGTAAACAAGGTGTTTTTTCTATTATTTAAATGGAAAAAAGTAAGCTAATCTCATTAAATTTTAATGGAATGGTACATAATTACATGTTTATATTTGTTAACATTTTAAGTAGCAAGTTCTGCGTTAAACATTATTTTAGTGTGTATTTGATATAAATATTGATCATCACTACGTTTGATAAGAGGATTCCTATAGTAGGTATAAGGATCTGTATTTCTAACAGATTGACATAAGATGTTTGAAATATGTTACCCATTTTGACCCCTTTTGGCCCCATCCCTCTGGCCCCTGGGGGGTCGGTCAGGACCAATATGGATATGATGTTAAAACACTATCTCAGGCTAATAATTCTAACCCAGATTGACTAATTTCCTATGAAAACTAAGCAAATAATGTTGTTCCTATATGTGTTTTTCCTATATAAACTATAGTAAATTTGACCCCCTCCCCAGGGAAAAATTTGAGATCCCAGGGCCATTAAATTCACAATTTTTGTAAAGGACTTTAAGACCTTTCCATCTATGTAGAGAATTTGATTCTACCAGTTCCAGAATTTCAGAAGATTTTTGAAGTTTAAGCTATCCTATTTGATCCGTTTTGGCCCCGCCCCTTTGACTAATTTCCTATTAAAATGACTAAATAATGCTCAAAAATGTGTTTTCCCTATCTAAACTATAGTAAACTTGACCCCCTCCCCAGGGGGAAACCAGAGACTCAAGGGTCATATAATTAAAAATTTTCATAAAATACCTTAAGACCTGTCCATCTATGAATAGTATTTCAATCTACCATTTCCAGTATTTAAGAAGATTTATAAAGTTTAAGCCTATTTGCCCCTTTTGGCCCCGCCCCTCTGCCCCGAGGGGTTTGATCAGGACCAATATAGATATGATATTAAAATGTTATCTCAGGCTAATGATTCTAAATAAGTTTGACTCATTTCCTATGAAAATTGACC
>NW_027188909.1:0-6685 GCF_041381155.1 Argopecten irradians | reverse complement strand
CGATGTGGATTATTTCTCACCAGACAGCATTTGATTTTAAATAAAATAATTTGAAATTCCCCATAGACGACTTTGTCGTTCAACACACAATTTTGTATGGACGATTGTTATCAACAATAAGGACCTGGTATCTAGTTCAGTCTTTAAATTGTGACGTAGTTTGTCATAGTGTGTTTATACCAAATATACAAATTGTTATACAGTAATCTCCCGTCAGGCAGACCATTAAGAAACTTGATAGAAGTCAGACTTTGTGAAAACATACTAAGTTTTCTGACATTATTTCATGTGTAAGTGATCATAAAGTCACGACATATTACCATAGTAACACAGCTCCCCCTCCTTAGTTGCGAGTTCAAATCCCAAGTGGTAGAGTTGCCAGGAGATACTGACCGCTGGTCGGTGGTTTTCTCCGATAACTTATATTTTCCTCCACCGACAAACTTGGCACCTTAATTAGACTGTTGTTTATTTATTTTTAAAGTACATATAGGAATCTAAATTCAAAGTGATGTTCGGTAAGAAGGAATGCATGGAATTGTTTATATTTAAAATGATTTGTTATTTATACCTTTTTAGATTTGCGAAAATGAGATCACTACATCTTTTTTTGCATATGTTGAGTTATTTCGTCTTTACTTATTACAGAGTTAGGTCCCTTGCGGGTAGGTATTGATTGTTACTTCATTATTTTGTAAGAGCAATTCACGTCGTTTTCTCCGAAAAGTATGACGTTACGATCGCAAACACATGACGTCACAAACAATGCCTACTCGCAAGTGCAGATAACTCCGTCATTTCTAATATAGTTTATTGTTATCTTATTTGGTCTTCTTGTATATTTTTTTATTGTTAAAGAAACAGGTCACACAATTTTGGGTTGTTGGAAATGGAATTTATTTCACATTCGTAAGCTATTTTCTAAAGATAAAAGACACTAGCTAAAGGTCGTCTCTTTTGTAACTTTTAAAAAATAACTCAATTGTGTGGGATAAATTCCGTTTCAACAACCACTGTGTAAATTCCATTTCTACCACAATTCTTTGTGTTATTCCACTGTCAGGCCATTCAATAAATGTGTTACATGTATACCATGAATAAGTCATCTAAAATCATGAATACGCTCTAACCTAATTAGTAACTTGTTTTATGGCCAAGGTTTATAACCTGAATAAAGAATTTGTTTTTTTCAAATTCAAAACCATGGTTGATATTAAATAAAATACATATAATAAGGGTCATCTTAATAGGTTATTTCTTGCAGTACATTCCATTTTATTAAATATATGAATATAACTGTGAATATGCGTGCTGTTTGTCGTACATTGCCCAATATTGTTTAGAAGGGGCATCGTCAAAACCATTACTTTTCTCCATGAATAAGTTGTTTTACACCTCTCTATTGTGTCATTTACATTATTTCAATATCTGTGTCAAAAATATCGGGACGTGTGTTATATATATGTAAAGTGTGAAAAAGCATTCGTTGTGAGTTCGTGTTTATTCGAAAATAATTAGAGGTAACATAGATGAACAGGATACGCACACATTATGAAAAAAGTGTAAAGTGTAAGTCAAAATACATTTACTGGCGTTGAACCCTATCTGTGAACGACGAAATGACTATACTACTGTACATTGGTATTGCAATGAGGTGACGCAACAAGACAGTCGCGTCCCACTCACCCTTAGGTTTCGATGATTGGCTGAACTTTAATTAGGCGGAGTTAAAATGATTGAAGTCTCATTTGCTGAAGACCAAACGCCAGCTGAACGTTGTGGCTAAATTTCTAACCCGTCTACATTTAGCGGCTATAAATTCACATTTCTAGCACACCCTCTTAAAAAGGGCCTACTACATCTGGAAAGAGCGATAATTTTCCTTTCAAAATCACCCAACATATCTATACAAAGTCCAGTTACTAAGAATTTCCAGCCCCATTTGCAAAAACATTTCTCTAGATTTTTGACACACCTAATCAAGAATTTATGTGTCGCTCGTAGAATATGTATGAGCAAGTCAAAAACTATGATTAAAACGTATTGATCATAAACCTTAGTGACAATATATCTCACGTGTAATTCAGCTTATCTGCTTGTATGAATGGAGAGTTTGAAATCAACTTGATTCATTTACCTAAAACATAAATCTTTTAACAATTTTGTAGCTCTAGACTTTCGTTTACAAAAAGCTCTGTTTCCCTTTAACATTAGTTAATTATATTTGTCATGATCATACAGATTCGTTTTACTCACAAATTGATATGCCACAGAACAAAATTCTCGGAAATATCTAAAACTTAATAAAGAATATCAAAACTTCATGACAAGTATAGCAATAACGGGATTATAGATTCATATAGATATAGAATTTACCTAATTGTGTTTAAATAATGATTTATTTTTTATAAAATATTTTAGAGATGATCACATACTGGCATTTTATAAAAGTTTCCCTTTTTTTCAAGTAAATGTTCGCTGTTTATCCGACTTTAAATAATATTTAATAAAGGTAATCTATTCTCAAAACCTAACGATATCAAATCCCCCTAGATTTAAAAATAGTGTTTACATAATCGTTGAAATTAAGTTTTTTTTACCATAAAATGTGTTTTTATTACTTCAATTATACATTCGCTATCACTAAAAATCATTTAGCAAGCATTGTATAGGTTTACAAGAGAAATCATTATGGTTTTTCGTATACGTATATGCCTTTCATTTTTAAATTTCCTAGTTTTTAGTTCATGACGGGTTTCACGGTACCTCATCATAAGCTTACATATATCTGTATTGCATTTAAACACATACATTATAATTTGTACTATTTTTTTACCGAAATCCTAACGGTTTTTAATTTGTAATCGTAAATTTTTAATCAGGTCTAATTTGAGAGATATTAAGTTTTAAACAAACCTCGCGTCTTAATTTTCTTTGTGTCAAAAATATTCTCCTACATTTTAGAATTAAATTTCATAGGCCTATGGATGTGACAAAATTATAACTTTTCAGTATGATAGGCAAACTATACCAAAGATACCAGATACATGTATGTAAGATGAATATTTCTAGATATACGCACAGTACTACGAGTCATGCATTACATGTGGGTGTATCTCCAAACTTGAACTGCATGCAGCGTAGATGTATAGATCATGAGTTCCCTGACCTTCCCAAATTCACATTGTCGATAATGAAAACTAAGCCGGGTACTTATTAATAACATAAAAATAAAACTAACGATAATTAAAAGTGTATCTTGGTACAGAAACGAGTAAAAATGCTTCGTTTGTGTACAGCATAAAAGTGTACCATTGGTACAGAATCGAGTAAAACATGCTTCGTTTGTGTACCGCATAAAAGTGTACCGTGGTACAGAAACGAGTAAAATTTTACTCCAATTTGTCAGGCCGCTTTCGGCTAACATGACATAATTGAATAAAAAAACAATGTACCCCAATAATATTTGGTGTTACAAAATCGATTAAAACTACTTCGTTTGTGTACCATGCAATAGTGTATCGCGGTAAATATTTGAGTAAAAATTGCTTTGATTGTGTACCATACAAAAGTTTACCGCGGTACACAAACGAATAAAAAATACTTCGTTTGTGTACTATGCAAAAGTGTACCATGGTACATAAACGACTAAATATCGCTCAAATGTGTCCGGCCGCTTTCGGCCATCGAACATATTTGTATACTTCTTATTTACACTAAGTTGCAAAACAATTTACGATTCATTCGTACTTTATGTGACATCAATCAGAATTCTGTTTGGGTAACACACTTGGGTAATATTTGCAATAGTAACCGGGAAACGGTAAATATTGAAGTGGCGCTAGGTCGAATGTGAATCAATGCTGACATCACTTTTCCATGGCGTCAGGATAACGTTGCGCTTCAACCAAGGGGTCAAGATTGCTGACAGGCTGTGGTGTACAGGAAGGATAAAAACGTTGCTTTTCTACAGAAGACAGTTCACTGGTTCTGTATAGATTTGCTACTAATCTTCATGAAACTTAATCTCGTTTTAGAGAAACAGATTACTGTAACAATGATATATTGTACTTATAATTTTACAACATAGCAAAGAAATGAAAAATAGCGTTGCGAAGCATCCCCTGAATTATACTGCTACGATGAAATGAAAATGGGTTGTTAGCATGCGAGCGTGATGTACTAAAACATGTGATGGCCTGGTTGAGAGGTATCATTCTATCCTTCGACAACCCTATAGGAAATTATTATTCATTTGTAACTGCATATGATATATTTAAAAAGAGTTAACGTTATATTGGCGCAAAAACCACAATTGTGACAAATGTGAACAAAATTTATACAAAATTACAATTAAAAATTAATCTATCAAATTTTAGATAAAAGTTCATTACCAGTAGAAAAACCAACAAAATGGCAGGCAAAGGGACTGATTATAATTGCTACCATCCCGGATGATAGCAAAATAAGTATATTTGCTATAACAAGTTACGAAATGTAAATATCAATCAGTTTAATATATTTTCTACAGTTTATAATTATATAGTAACGAAAAGATGCACATGTCTAGATATTAAAAAGGTACATTTTATATACGTTTAATTTTATTTGATGTACTCTAAAAATTGGGGAAATCTATTGTATCAAAAAACTTTCTGTGTTAACATATTGTCACTCTATTTTATATCTATCATGATAACCATATCAATGCAAAATTCATGATTTCATTTTGTTCCCATGCTAAACAATCTCAACTTAAACAATCTATATTTATTTTCACAGTTTTGGATTAATACATTAATGGTGTTTAATATATGTTCACAGACATTAATTGCTGTATTTAAGTACGTTCTATTGGACTTCCTCATTAATAATGTTGGATGAGATACTCCAGACTATACTTCGGTCACTTAATACACCATTCTCAGACACGAAGAAGACCTTCATTCCTGGGTACCTAAGTGGTCAACATCCATATCAAATTTGAGAGTTACGTAATGTACGCTTTCGTTTTCCATTGGTGATATAACGACAGTCCAGTCGCGATGAAGGATCGGAATTATCAACAACGGCGGTCCTGGTGACCTATCTTATCATCAACAATAACACGTTTCGTCCCAATATATTGCCATATGTCCTCTTTTGCGAGTATCATATAGATGAGGTATTTCCGAATTGTCGTTGGTATTGTTATTCATAATAGTACGATGTGCCCTCAGTTTGTAATGTACCAATTCCTGTCGTCCTATTAAAGTGACGATGAATGGTTTCTTTTGATGAAAGATCACATTTGTAAGGCATCTTTCTATTATGTTTCTTGATATGTAAATCGACATTATGTTCAAAATGTGGACCCATTATCATTATCATCTAGTTTATATGTTTTCCTTTTGTATATGGGTTTTGAGGTGTGTCTTTAGGTTAGCTTGATGACTAAAAATGCTCTCTTTCCACATACATCTTGTACAATTGTAAGGTCTCTTTCCACTCTCTCTCTTCTTGTATGTATCCACTGAGGTGTGTCTTTAGGTCCACCCTTTGACTAAACCCCTTACCACATACACCACAATTTGTAAGGTTTCTCATCCAGAATGATGTCCTGATGTGTGTCTGTAGCAGGGGCATGTATCATGAACCCCTTACCACATATATCACATATGTAAGGTTTCTCTCTTGTAATGTATCCTGAGGTGTGTCCTTCAGGCTCATCTTAGACTAAAACCCTGCTTTGGTAAGGTCCTGCTTCATCTTGTCTGTTAGCTGGGCCTTGTATCATGGAACCCCTTACACATATTATACATTTGTAGGTTTCTCTCTTGTGATGTATCCTGAGGTGTGTCTTCGGCTCCATCTTAGACTAAATCCCCTTACCACACACATCGCCATTTGTAAAGTCTATCTCCTGTATGTACCCGGAGGGTGTATCGGTAGGCTATTTGTGTGATTGAAACCCCTCTTACCACAGACATCACATTTGTAAGGTTTTCTCCTGTATGTGTCCTGAAGTGTGTTTGTAGGTTACCTTTCGATTGTAACCCCTTACCACTACATAACATTTGTAAGGTTTCTCTCCTGTATGTGTCGTGAGATGTGTATGTAGGCTATTTCTGTGTATTTGAAAACCCCTTATCACGGATACATCAACTTTGTAAGGTTTCTCTCATGTATGTTATTCTGAGGTGTTTGTCTGTTAGTTTTCATGTCTGAGTTAAACCCCTTTACCAACATAATTACATCACGATTTGTAAGGTTTCTCTCCTGTATGTATCCTGAGGTGTTAACGTGTAGGACTACTTGTTCCCAGAGTAAACCACCCTTGCCACATAAAGATTACATTGTGTAAAGGTTTTTCTCCTGTAATGTGTCCTTAATAGAGTATCCGCAAGTGTGCTTCTGGTTTCTTACACCGTCTTAACCACCAATATTGGCATTTTGGTTAGGTGGTCACTCCATGTTGTGGTAAATAAGGTTGTACTTGTTGGGTTATTGTTGTTCACTAAACTGTACTGAGGCCCCTCGACAAAGAAATCACTATGTTTGAGATTTTCTTCCATTTTGTGTTCCAGCAATTGTTATCCTTATGTTCATCAAATCCTCGCAGTCATGTGGATACCACGTGTAAAAGCCAGAAGATGCTAAATTCAGCTCCTGTGGGGTTTGGTTAAGTGACTTCCATCACTAGATC